>NW_020170542.1:52677-102586 GCF_000524195.1 Echinococcus granulosus | reverse complement strand
AACTCATAGAAGGCGATAAATTCCATCTCAACACGGAAATCCCACTTAATGCTCATCAAATAAAGAGCGATAGATTGTGGTGGACAAAAAATGGAAAACCACTAGTCGATGTGGATGGAGTTGCGCCACATAGCGCAAAATTCACCTCCAAATCTTCCACAAAGTCTCCAGGGTCTGCTGTTGTGGAACTGATCAAGAAAGATCCGGTTTCTGCCGAGGATACAGCGACCTATGCGCTGATGGGCGAACCGAGGATTAAGCGCGGTTTCAAGCCACAAGAAACGACCTATGCTACGATTGTTGTATCTGTGGGAGAAAAACCGAAAGCTGATGTTGATGAGGTAGAAAATGAGCCTGCAGCCGCATCAGCTGGTGTGGAAGGAAAGAAGGATGAACCAACAAAGGAGGTTCCGGAGGCTGAAAAGCTTCCAGAAGAACAGGAAGTTGACGAGGCTAAACGGAAGAAGAAAATGAGTAAAGGCGAAAGTGGTGAGGAGAAGCCCAAAAAGAAGAGGAAATCCATTGATGGTGGAGCTGAGCCAAGATCGTCAGAGACTTTGCAAGAGGAAGAAGTCAAACCCATTCAAGAAGTAAGGAAAGGATCGCTTCCAGCAGAGCCTGCAATCTTGACAGGAAATGTTGTTTCTTTGATAACTGGTGCCAAGCTACAGCTATCGACTTCAGTTTCTCTAGACGCTCGTCAATTCAAAACAGAGAAATTTTGGTGGACGAAAGATGGAAAACCCTTCTTAGATGTGGATGGAATCACTCCTAGAAAGGCCATATATACTTCCAAATCAAAACCGAAACCACCAAGGTCCACAGACATTGAACTGACTAAAAAAGAGCCTGCTACGGTCGAAGATACAGCGACGTATGTGTTAATGGGCGAACCCAGAGTCAAGCGCGGCTTTAAGTCTCAAGAAACTACTTACGCTACAATAATTGTAAAAGTGTCGGACAACCCCCCAGCGATCTCTGGAGAGATCACAGAAGCATCTTCTGAAATTTCTGTCTCAAATGAATTGAGGGAAGAGGAGCAAATCAAACCGGAACCTATAGCTGTAACGGAAGAAATGACGATAATAGAGGACGAAGAGAAACCTAAGGACAATCAAGCCTACAATCTGGTAGGAAAGGCAGCGGAGGCAGATATTAAGGAAAGGAAAGAAAAGAGAAAGAAGAAGTCGAAATCTCGTGAAGGTGAGGGCGAGGAGGTGAAAAGGAAGTTTAAAAAGAAAAAGGCTTCAGATGAGGATGTAGAAAAGTTGGAAGAGGCCGCGCGTGTGGTAGAGAAGATTGAAACTAAACCGATTGAAACCGTGGAACTCCGCTGCATTGAAGCCAATGCAAATAAACGTCTGGGACATGAAAAGATACCCATTCCATCTGGTGAACCCTTATGTCTCACTGTCACTGGTATTCCACCAGAGGTGCCTTCTGTTCTATGGACCCTTAATGGTCAGCCAGTTCGTTCTGGCAAACGAGTTCAACGTCTACTTGAGCCAAACCCTTTGGGCAAACGCTATGATGGCGAACTCATGGCTCAGCTGTATCTTGATTCCACTGTCCTCCTTGATTCTGGAGATTACGAGATAACAATAGGTAAACTTATTAGTCTCTAAAATTCCTTGTGATTTTTCCACTTTCTTGGATGCTTTTGTTCGTTTTTAGAACCTACTGACTTATGCTCAATCAAAGCGCATCTTTCCATCCCTGTGGAAATCGTTCCAGCAAAGAAAGCACTAGCAGAGCGGCGCGGTCGGATGGAGAACCAAGAGGGGGTTAAAGGAGAGGGGGAGAATGTGAACGTTTTGCAAGTTCAACCAAATCTCTGCCAGCCCTTGGGTTTTGCAGCATGTGAGGGGCAGTCCATAAGTCTTGTCGCAGATCTCAGTGTGCCAGTTGACAAAGTTCCACCGGAATCCGTTTCCTGGAGCCGCAATGGCGTCCTTCTATCACCAGATGATCCATCGCATGATTTCTCCATTCAAGCCTCGGAGAAGAATCAGGACCACACTTCGGTGATCCTGCACAAGCCCGCAGTAACTCTGGACGATGTTGGATTTTACTCAGTCACTTATAATCCTCTGCCAACAATTAAGGAGGAGCCTCTTGCTGAGGCAGCAGATGAGGAAGGCTATGGAACCGGATGGGAGGTTGACTTCCCAGAACTCCTGATATTTCCTGCTGAAACAGTCCCATGTCCAGATCTTTCCAAGACTCCAGTTTTCACCAAGGAGTTACCAAAAGAGATTCGCGTGTCCGAGGGCGATACCATCACTTTGGATGCAGAGATTGCCAAACCTCTCCCCGGATTAACCCCTATATGGTCAGTGAATGGGCGCGATATCAACGTAAGTGACACCTGATGGTTTAGACCCACTGAATCTTCTGGTTACGCGTCGCTATGGTGTTGCTTTCAGCCGTCCAGAACCTCAGAATACGTGGTGTGGGATAGTGGAAACTACTTTGCGTTGACTATCCCTGCTGCTAGCAAGCATCATCTGGGTGAGTACGAGCTCAGATTGTCTGCTAGACAGGGGAGGGAACCCGTGCTGACGTCGTGTCATGTCAGAGGCAAGTCGGACTTCGGAGCTATGCCCCATGCCACACCGAATCGGTGAGTTCCTTTTAAACAATGGCTCCACATTACTGAATGCACTATTTAATTACCATGTTTTGCATCACAGTACTCCTGAATTTGACATAGTCCTTGACTCAACCAGGTGAGACTAATGCAAACTAATCTAACCACTTATCAGCACAGTATGAATCGCTCTATCCTTGAATGTGTCATAAACCCATTACATATTATTTCTGTGCATGCACTTCGACGCACTAAAATCTACATATTGTTCCGATTAATTTCAAGGATAGTCTGCTAGAATCTCCATTGGAATGAATACAGAACACTTGAAATTTATTTATTCAAAATGATAGGAACAATCAGGTAATATGAATGATGAAGTTGCTCATATCAACGATAGCAAGGCTCCTAAGGTTAAAAAAGACAATGAAAATTGCGATATATGGTTTGCTACAATCTCGAAAACTAAAAATGCAACATACTTAGGCTAGTTTACCCGCCAATGTGTTTCAGTCTAACCATTAAGGATTACTAACCCATCAGAGGGGGATGGTGACAAGAGTAGGCGTAGGATAAAGCACCTTAGACGCAGTAATTTGAGAAGTCTCATGGTATCAAAAATAAATAATCACATGATGTTTGAGTAGGTAATTTTCGGCATTTGGGTGACAGTTGGTGACTTCAGTTTATAGTTATACTGCTATCAATGTTCTAGCCCTTAAACTCAAAATAAGAGCATACTGCACTTAACCTTTGAATGCCTATTTAAGTAGCTCTTTATAAACATGCTTTAAATGCCTTTCCATCGCATCCCACCGGTCTTCAACTGCTTGATTCATGAACACGCACTTCACAATCAAATATCAAAGCAGTCCTCAGCCTAGTTGAGTGCTTTAACGGTACGGATTTGGCAAACCCTGAACATACTCTTCGTATGGTTAGGTTTGTTATAAAAAATTTCCGGCCGAAATTTCTTAAGTTATCAACAATAGCAAAGCAAATTAAAAATGAAATTTAGGAAAAGAGGAACTTTTCGGAAGTGGGTAGGGAATGCATTCAACACCCAGCTTTCATCAGAATATCGTTGTTACACAATAAATCCAGCTAACCGCATCCATAAACCATACTACTTTATTACGTCTCTTGAAATAATTTTAATGCAAATTTCAGAGCTACCTATGTTTCTCACGGCATTGCACCAATGTTCACCAAAAAGCTTACAGATTTGGACTGTTCTTCTGGTGAAACCATGGAACTAACCTGTCGTGTCGTTGGTGATCCCATTCCACACTTTTTCTGGTGAGCTGGAGGTGACTGTTATTTCGCTATCATTTGCACCGAAGGTGATGATTCTCCTCGTCTTGTAGGCGACACAATGGAGAACTTGTGGAATCTGACTATCATCACCGAGTTCGAAGCTATGACAACACCTCCACACTGAAGATCTTTTCCGTTGAACCTAGAGATCGTGGAACTTATATCTGCAGTGCTGTTAACGAACTGGGAAAAACTCAGACCTCTGCAAAGATTTCCGTTGATGGTACGTTTCCTCCAAATAATACAAAAGCTCGAGTTAACTTCTATATTACTATCCTATGAGGAACTTATTTAGGCACGAATGAACCTATTGAGGAGACTGAGGTAGAAACAAGCAGAATCCGGCCGCCACGATATGGTAAGCGAATCGAAATGTCATCCTTCTAAGATTATTTCTGCTCAAGATATCCATTAAACAGCCTACCTTTAATTTTCAGGTCTTCCTAGAACAGCTCCAGAAGGTCTAATGGTTGAAAGCGCAACTCCAACCGAGCTGACGATTCGTTGGAGTCCAGTGTCCCAAGAAGAACCTAGTGATATGGTCTACACCGTGGAAATGTCCAAAGATAACGGTTATTTCTGGAGTCCTGTGCTTACTGGTCTACAAACCACTCGTGCCACCCTTCCACATACCATTGCTACACCTCTCCAGCCTATTCAGTTGCGTGTCCACGCTGAAAATGCTCTTGGAACGGGCCCGCCTTCTCAGCCCGTACTCAAAATCCCACCTCGTGCCTGTGTGCCAAATATGACTGGCGTCAAACCTGTCATCTCTAATGTGGATCTAACCTCAGTCATGATCACGTGGTCTGGTCCTTCTGGCGGAGCACCCTCCAACGTCTCCTACATTGTAGAGGTGCGGGAGGGCACAAGAGGTGACTGGAAGCCAGTAGCCTCGGGGCTGAAAGATAAAACTTACACCTATCACTTAAAACCTGGAGTCTCTACACTGGTGCGTGTTCGGGCTTACAATGAGTTTGGAACCTCTGAACCATGCGCCACGGCCATTGCTAACCTTCCAGTGGAGCACTTAATTCCAGATTTTGCGATAGATCCACCATGGGTATCCGTTATTAGACCAGATGTTAGTTGCTCCGAGAAGAGTGCTTATCCAGGACTCATGTTACATTGGAAAGAGGCCTATCTTCCGGAATACTGCGACGACTGTGTCAGTGGCTTGAAACCCATCTACACATTAGAATGGAAGAAGGGACGAACTGGACCCTGGCGTATGGTAGACGACTGCATTGTCGACACAACAGTCTACAAGCTTCCAGGATATATCGTGCGAGCTGTTCAAGAGGCATCTACTCCCACCTCACAGAGTCCGGAGATTCGAGTTGTTTGTCGAAATGACTACGGCTCGACCCTACCCACAAAATCTCTGCGACTTACCAATTTCGGTCTACCGAAACAAACAGACTCGGAGACAGAGAAACTAACTCGTTCGGGTGAAGCACTATTCTCTCTTCCAATAGTTGCGCCTTTAGATGGTGAAGAAAGGTCTCCGCTGTGGCTCACCTCCACGGATATCGAGAATGGAGTTAGTCTGAAATGGGATGAAACTTTTCGCTGTAGAGATGGCAATCTACATGGCAAATACCGTATGGAATATGCTGTGATGCCCATCGGTTATACTACTGAACCTGAAGGCTTGTGGGAGCCAGTTGGACCTCGGTCTCAACCTATTCTCGGCGACTCTTACTGCCTAGATCTACCTCTCCATTCCTCTGCTGAACAACGGATTAGGCTTCTAGCTCTGACGAACAATGGTTCAGTTTTCGGGTGGTTGAATGCCTACAGACAGGTGCGACTACCCTCGAAGCGCCAACTTCTTCCATCGCCTGTGGAAGGTCTGCGAGCCCGTGTCTTCCAGCCGAAAGAAAAAGGCGAGGCCTTCTCTGTACGCCTTGACTGGAATCATTCCGGTCAAACCGAGGGAGAGAGAATTTTGGAGGAACAGTTGGAGCCTGGGGTGTTTTTCACCCCACAGGTAATTTCCTATCGCGTGGAGGTTCAGGAGAACCATGGATTGTGGCGTGAAATTGGCACTGTGATAGGTTCCTCAAAAACGTTCTTTGAACACAAGACGCCGATGGGCGGTGTCACTCTTCGATACCGAGTCATACCAATCAATCGATTCGGTGAGGGACCGGAGGTAGAAGTGCCAGCTGTCCACATTCCCAAACGGCTGTCAGAGCTTCAAGGGTGAGATATAGGAAAAATTTTGGGCTTTGGCTTTCTAAACCTGCTTTATCTGTCAAATTTCTGTCTTATTTCAGCTGCGTGGAAGACTTGAAGGTTCTGATAGTGGCCCCTCGTTCGGTTTTTCTGCGCTGGCGTCTAGGGGACGAAGCCATCGACGCGTTGGAATCGATGGGACGTCGAGTAGTATCTTCTTCTCCCACTGCGGCGCGTGGAATGGGTGACAGCGGCTACGAGGAGAACGCAGATTTACATGGTCTTGTCCGTTACTGCGTGGAGCGTCGGGACGCCTTCTCCTCAGGCTGGTATCCCGTGGCAACTGTCGAGAGTTTGCAGGATGAGTTGACGGGCAAGGTGACACTGCGTGACTGTCCCAAGGAGATGTACGGGAATGAATATCGAGTCATTGCCTTCCTGAACAATCAGCCCTGTGCCCCGAGTAGACCTGTGAGGATCAACGTAAAGACTGGTAAGTTTCATAACGACCTCCTTGTGAACTTTACGCTTAAATCTGGCATTTCCTTTGAAGAACCTTCGTATCTCCGTTTTTACAAGAGAGTGGTGATTTTTTGAGCGATTTATTCCCAAAATTTGTTTAACCAATCTAAATATTCAATTTCTTAAAAAAATACCTTTGAATTTGTGCATACGAAATGTGTTAATTGATAGAATACTTCGGAAATACGACATTCTCTTGTTTTATGAAAGATTACATCTGCAAAAACACTTTCCCGATTAAGTGAAGACTGAAATTTTCAAGAAACAAACTACCAATTCATGCGATTAAATGTTTCAAATATTGTTTTAGCCAGTTATACCTGTCGAGAAGACGATAGGACCACTTCCTAATCACGAAAAGCTCCCTTACGCAGGTCTGGACTTCGCTTAAAATACGTAGGAAATAATGACATCTCAGAAAATGTCCATCAAGTGTGCAGAATTGGGAGCTATCAAGAAACATGATCAAGCTGCCCCGGATCAGCTCTAAGCAAGGTGGTGGATCTTTAAAATTGAGTAGGACGAATTTTTCAGATTTTACTCATTTAAAAGTGGTGACCCGTTACTCTAAATGACTGGATCATCTGGATTTAAGCATAAATTGCAATTTTAACAAAATCCGGATATTGTTTTAGTCAGTTTTTTCTAGTGGATATAAAATTGTTCGCAAAATGATCTCTAAATTAAGCTAAACACAACTGTACATAGTACAGACTTCTAAACCACCTGGAATCCGCTTCATAGCAGCTAAAAGCCAGGATAAATGGAGACTGCGCGTAAAATAAATTTTGAGTCAGATTTCTACAAGCTTTTACTCTTAACCGATTAAATTTATGAAACTTTTCTAATCCAACCGGTATGTAGAATTATACTGCCCTTGTTTACCTTTCATGAGTCTAAACGTCAAAAAAATTATGTAATCTCTTTAAAGCTGAACTGGCACCCGATCTCTCCTACCACAAGGCCAAGGTGGATGTGAGCAAAGTGGATGAGTATCAAATTTCCTATCCTGAGGAGAATCTGGGAGGTTTCTTTAGCAGTCATGTCCTGGCCTCTACACTACCACATAGTTTGGAAGAACACCTCACATTTGATATTGAGGTAAGCCTTCATTTCTCTTCCTTCTCACTTCAGAGCTGAAGCTTGTTAAATAACATCGAATCTGCAAGTGATTTGTGAAAGGGCTGCAGAAAGTGGTGTAAGCAGCGGTAGTATATATCTACGCCATTATTTTGAAGGTCAGCCCTTGAAAGAATGGAAAGTTCCAGCTCTTACCTTCGTGATTCTTATTTTACTGCTAAACTAATCATCGTTACATTAAAACCACATTAATATGTGAATTTGCGCAAAGAATAGAGCGCTCGCTTCTTTCCCATCATCTGTTACTTCCTCAGTCAGCTAAAGCTCACCGTTTGGAGAATGATTTTCAGTAAATTGCGGGTGTCTCTGAATTTTCTACCCAAACATATATTGCTTGAAACGTCATAAATAGGCGCATCATGTAAGACTAACCCATTCTCCTTTTAGGCTGTGTGTGGTAACAGGAAGGAATGGGAGAAAATTGCCACAGGACTTTCATCACCTGTCTTCTCATGGGATAAAGTGAATCCTCTTCTGCCTTATTCTTTTCGCGTTGTTGGCCTAAATCAGTTTGGTGTAGGTCTACCCTCTCGTGCAACTCACGTGGATGCTCAAGTTGGTGAGTGCTGACTCGTGAAACGCTGTATTTAGCTTTTAAGATCTATTCAACTAATCGTAAAATTTCCGGTACCTCTCTTTTAGTGATTCCTGATCTTTCCTTTGTGGTTCCAACGGTGCGAGAGGCCATGGGAATTCTTGAGGGTCGTGAACCTCCGGAAATGCGTTGGCAGACACCAAAGGTTTATAATCTCACTCAGACCTTGACGCCCTTCACTTATGAAGTGCAGATGCGTCGAGTGGCCTCTGGAAGTGCCTTAGATGAGTGGGAGGTCTTTCGAGGGGGACTGAAGCAACCCCGATGTTCCCTAGAGGGTCTAGATCCTACGCAGGAGTATGTGCTTCGTGTTGTAGCAGTGACTAACTTTGGTCGGGGTGAACCCAGTCAACCTACGAGGAAGCGGAAATCACGGGCTAGAAGTGAATGTTTTTCCAGGATTATTTAATAATAAAGATCTCTTTTTTGATTCTTGGATGTAGTGAGCTATTAAAGATGAAATATGCGATTACCATAAAACGTCATGAAATTGGATGGCCCTGTTTTACACGTAGAAACTGTATCATCCATTCTATGTCTGCGTTAGTCGTTTGAATCGGAATAAATGCTAGATTTTTCACTGGAAATTTGTATATTTTTTTTACTGACTCAAATCTTCCATTTATTTTCGTAGTTTTAGCAGTGCTTTAAAAAATGGAGTTGAGTTAGTGAAACAGTCTGGCACCATCTTGTTATTATCTTATGACGTAACTTGTTCCCTCTTTTAGACTCAAGTCAGTCTATGGGCAACTACAGTAGCCTGAGCAGTTCCTACGACTCTAGTAAGTCATTAATACCAGCAATCTTCAATACTGTGGATCATTTTGAAGTTTGTGGAATCATTTCCTCATGTGCTAGGCATGAATTTCAAAGAAATTCAGACAAATTAATGTCAGCCCAGTTACTTTGGAAATAATTTAGTTAGTTCAGCTTTCGATTGGAATGGCATGTAAATTACCAAGTTTTTATACAAAGAAGACTGCGAACGTGCGTTTTACGATTGGCTGAAATTCGTGCAGTTTTAACAGATCCACTTGACCATGCTTATCATTATTCCCACGTACACTTTTGCGCGGGCAATAGGATAACCTTTAAAATTGTTAATAAAACAAGGATTTTACAAAAATAATCTCGAGTTGTACTTCAAAATCATGCAACCATCGGTCTTGCTGGACAGTAGCCCGAAAATAAATTTTACTGGTAGCCCAAAGTGACGTTGAACCAAAGACCACATGGTCAGGCCCTATCACCACATTGCCAATGGGAATAGCCAATCCTGAAAAGCGACGTATTTATTAATGTCTCGTCTTTAGTACCACCGCAGTTTGAAAATCCTTCGCCTGAAGTCGTCTACGTTCCGTGTGGTGGAGACTTGGACCTTCGATGCACTCTCACTTCCATCAACCTGAAGAATCTGGTGCAGTTCATCTGGTTCTTCAACTACCAGGAGATTCCAGATGTTCCCAGTATGTCTACATACGTCGAATTTCTTCCGTTTTTGGCTTGAATAATTAATTGCCCTTGTTGACAGTCTTTACGCATCGGTTAAGCACCCCTTATGACACGGTGCACTTGTTTACGCAGGAAGATAATTTATGATTTTGATACCAGTGGAAATCGTTCAGTTTATCCGCTGGAATCAAAGTCGCATCATGTAATATCTATTGTAAGATATGCTGTGACAAAAGAAAATTTCCTAGGTATTCAAAGAGGTGACTCTTTAAGCACGACTGTAAATTTTCTTGAGTTTTAAATGTATTTTCATTGAAATTGGGCTAAAACGCTGATTTTTCTTCCCTTGAAGACTTGAAGTAACTAAATTTTCTAACCCTTTTCTTGATCTCAGTCGATGTATAACGCGGTATTAGAGGATTGTAATAAGAGAGCATTTTGTCACAAGTATATGCAGAAGACATTTATCGCAGTCCTACAAAAAGGCTGAGTGGCCAAAACTGTGAAGATTTTCTAGATAATGGGTGGAAATGAAGTTATTTTTGGTGGGGACAGGGAGCTATACTCACCGAACAAAACCTATCTCCCTTAGGTTAGTATAGAGAAGATTTGGAGCGTTTAAATCCTCTTGTTATTTATTCTTCAAGCTAAGATCTTTATTAAAGCACAAGGCACGGTTAGTATTCACATAGAAGCAGGACTGGCTGATATTTTCATTGATATTTGCAAAATGAAGTCCACTGTGTGGAATCTGTACTTTTTAATACAATGCCCTTTTTATTCGTAAGCTTACTTTGGTATTCTATGGCCATTAGGCATACTTCGGCAGAGAATTCCTTTTTAGTACAGTTGAACCATCTTAGGGTGATGATAATTTATGCTTTGATTAGACGTACATGATGAGGCTGGCGTTGCATAGGATGGGTGAATGTTTGCAGAAATTGCCAGAGTTGCCGTTAAGGTTCAGACATGTGGCCGTCTTTTAAACATGTACATCATTCAAACTGCTTACTGCTGAGGGTGCTATTACCTTGAAAAGCGCAATTAAGGGCTCCTTGATTAGCGGACAACCGCGAGTTTGACTTTAACATTTTCAATCACAAGAAGCTTTACCATTATCCTTGTACCATTTTTGCGTGCACACATGCTCCCTTGATGTATGGTGGCTGAATAGGTCCACGATATGCGTGCCGATTATCACGCACACACCTCGATTACCACCACACGTGGTAAGCAATACAATGTAGTTTAAATATGAAAAATTTAAAGCCCGGTTGGACTTAAACATCCTCCGTGTAAATAATGTGCATTGTTCTAGCTGCTTTTTAAGTAGTAGTAAAGTGTTGCTTTAGATTCAATGGAATGGTATACGACCACCATTGATGGTCACGCTTACACAAGACATGCATTTTCTCCTAGGTCATCTGAAAGGCATATTGGAGGGCACGTCTTTTATTTAATTTATTTTTTGGGCCCTAAGGTAACCCAAGCGCCTATAGTGATTATTCATTTGTTCTTTTAAATTGAACGAGACATTTAAAAGGAGCATGTCTAACTTGTGGTGTCTTACCTAAGTCAGAAGATGATAACTTCGATTTAAAAGGGAGATGTGTAACTATTAATAATGTTTTCTTTCTTTATAGAGCACGAGCAATTTCCGTCGGGCTACTTCCAGCACGTGACTGGCGGTGGAAAGTCGGCCCAACTGCGACTCTTCGATCTCGACGAACGCGACTTTGGAACATACACTTGCAAGGCCGTTAACAATTTCGGCACTACTGTTAAGGAGTTCCGAGTGGTTAGGGCCGGTGAGTCAGCAGGAGAGGACCAAATTTAGTCACTCCACCGAATTTTTCTCTTCTAGAGACAAGGCTTTTATGGTAGTGGAACTAGCAAGCTTGCTTCTTGTTAGAAAGTGGCCATAGTGTAACGGTGATTACATAAGTGAGGGTAATATTTCAAGGGAAATTTGACTACTTTTTAAACTAGAAAATATCAAATTCAACCCGATTAATGTTAAATAAGCATTCGGTTAATTTTTCCCGAATTTGAACCTCAGTGGATTAACTTTTTAGATTTCAAGAAAAATTGTATGAGGTAACTTCAAAAAATCATTTTATTTTATATCTTAAAGCTATCAGGGAAACTGTTCGTTTATCGAACGACTCATTGAAAGAATTTCCCCACTAATAGGAGTCGCGGATAAAACTGCCACCTTCTGATGGTGATCTACGACCACTCACGAATTCTGTACAGATCGCATTTCTTACTCCATCTAGGCCAATGGTTAAAAATTAGTTCCACTTTCTACTGATTTTCCTTCTCGTCATTTTCAGACGCACCAGTGATCACGGAAGTTCCTTTACCAATAGTAACATTGTCTGTGCACCATACCCTTCTACTACCCTGCTGTGTTGACGCCGTGCCAGCGGCCAGAATCACATGGACTCGGGATTCCAAGCGTCTTACTTCCTCGCACCGCACGTGGATTGGTGGAGAGACGAGTTCTGTGGCTCAACTCGATTTTTCCGCAAACGAAAGAGAAGCGGAACTCGGCGAGTTGACTGTAGACGCCTCCTTGCGTGTGGAGAGGTGCGTTTTTCAAGACGCGGGCCTCTACACGATGATCGCGGAGAATCCTGCGGGAAGAGCTCAGACTAGTTGTATCGTGAGGATTGAAGGTAAAGGTGGTCTGAGTTATCGTTAATCATAAAGTGACCGACTCGATCAAGCATTTTTTGGGAATCTATAGCTCTGACACCACAAGTCCGGTCCTAGTTTCTCTTTTACTTCGGTGATGGCTCGGAAGATAGGCCATTCGCTCTTAATGGCTATCGATGCTGTAACCGCCAAGTGATGGAATGACTTGAGAAGTTGATACCAAAGTTTCCGCAGATAAAGTAAGCTGGAACCAATATGGAGAGGTCAAAATCCGACACATCAATTTTAACAGCTGTAATAGTTTGATCTCATGAAATGACTGAGCGCACATCGTGCCTTACGGTGGGTAAAATCGAAACTGTATTGAAAACTGGTTGATTTATTCACATATAATGAAATAATAACGAAGAACATTAATTTATGCATGAAAAGATTCAAAAGAAAATTGTTTTCTTAGGTTAGATCTATCTTTCGACACATTTGCTGCCATTGTCACAGAGAAGTGACGCTCCACTTTTCTTATCCAAGCTTGACATCGTAGTTGTGACTTGTGCTTTCTGGAAGTGCAGGTGTTAATGTCATATTTAGGCTGTAGAGTTTGATTTTCCTCCAAGCCTCTGGTAGAGAATTTTATGCCATTTGATTTTTGAAAAGTTACATGTCTGGCATATTCCATTGACAGCATCCAGTGAGATCACTTCTGAGTTGTGAGCATATAGAATAAACTCCTTTTTGATCGACTCATTTCCCTTTTCAGAAAAACTGTCTCCACGAACGATTACACCAAGATGGTCAAATATAGAAAAGCACTACTTTGTTCTTCATCAAATAGCTACGTGAGTTCAGATCTTGTCAGATTTTTGAAAAAGTACTGTATATTTTGGATAATATTTTACATTTTGAGCTACTTACATTGGGGGATTTCGTCATTGTTTCGATAAATGGCGCGCAGAATTTTTTGTGATCAGTTTCCTACTCCTTAGAATTTAAAATTGTTAGTGACTAAGAATAAAAGCAGATCCAACGCACTTTTTATTCACAAAATATAAGTGACAAATTTTGTGTTAGCCTTTGCCTTATGAAACACTTCTGCAGCCAACATACCAGACACTGGTCACATGACATGCATTTTTGCACAGCCCTTGTCTATTTATGGAAGCCTGAAAATAAAAAAGTCGCTTATTCTTCCACTGCAAAGTATTTTCAAAATTGTACAATAACTTCTAGGAGTGATATCAGGGAGAACATCAACATCCTTACTAGTAGTGTATACTTTTTATAATTAATTTCCAGAGGCTCTTTCAGTCGCGCTCACTTGTTGATCGACAAGAAGACAAGTCGGGAGTACGTGGGCAAGGCCTACGCACTGGTGGATCCTATGACCCGTGTGCTGGGTGCTCGAGAGTTTGAATGTCTCAATCGACTGCATCACAATAATGTCGTAGAGATGGTCGACGCTGTGGTCAGTGACGATTATCTCGTCCTAGTCACTGAGAGGTGGGTTCTATTTCTAAATATTTCTGTTTTTTTAGACCCTGGATTGAAGTTTCTAATTTAGAACAAAGCTTTGATAGTTTGATGCCAATTTACCAAATACTAGGTCCCAAATTTTTCGCTCTGCACCCAGACCTACGATCTGGGTGGCTTTGAGCAGAAAGTGGACCCTTAAATCACTATAGAGGAGTTATTTTCTCAAACTAAAACCCTCAAAGGATTATGATATTCACACTGAGCACTTACTTTCTAAAGGCTATCCGGAAATCACTTGCTGGAAGAGATCATTTTGGGGCATACTTGGACGGAGGCAGCTGCCACGATGCTCATCAAAGAACTCCTTGAAGCAGTGGCACATGTTCATGAGGAAGGCATTGTCCATCTCGACATTCAGGTAGGTTTTTTTAAGTAATACTAATTTCAGAATTTCATTCTGCTTACTGTCCCGTTATTACCTAAGTCATCTCAATTTTTGGTAGCTAGTAGCTTAAAGGATAAGACAATGGAATGAGGTCTCTACACTTTTTTAGCCATCAAAGGACTTCTACTATAATGACAATTTACTAAAATTTTTCATAATTTTATCTTTTCGAAATAAAATACTGCTTGTATAGATGCAAAAGGTGTTCCCTGGTACTTCAGCTTATTTAATACAGTACGTAAAAACTTCCACTTATTTTTATCATTAGAAAAGTTTTCACTCGGTCTTTGAATCGCTAGGAAAAATACGACCTTAAATCACGTTTACCTACTATAGCCGGACAATATAATCTTTCCACGAGGCACTTCTTCACGCACTGCTGGTCTGGAAGGGTTAATGCAGGCGCTCAACAGTCTTTCCGTCGACACCGCAGGCGCTGGCGGCCGCAGTGACGTCGGTGTTGTCTCATGCTTTGTCAAACTCACTGGTTTCTCAATGGCTCAACCCATAGGTCAACGTACTGCCCTTCAAATGTCGAGCATCATGCCTCCTGCTCTCTGGTGTCCTGATTTTGCTGCTCCAGAACTCCTTAGCATCACCACCGCTTTGAGCACAGAAGACGACTCAAAAGTGTGCGTCGGATTTGCTGCTGATGTCTGGAGTATCGGAGTCATCGCTTATCTTCTGTGGGTTCTCGTCTTTATCGTAATTTTTTAAGCACAAACTTTCAATGAGTAAACTTTTCTTCCATTTACCAGGCTCTTTGGAGAGCATCCGGTCATTCGTAATGCAGATGAGACATTGAAAGTGGACGATTTTGCTTCAATAGGGGACGAAATTGCTGAACTGATGACTGCGTCAACCGAGGAGTTTGGAAATGATGTTTCACCAGAGGCGATTGACTTTCTTTGTCATCTGCTTGCTACTGAACCTTGGTGAGATTTCCCTTTCATCGATTATCGTTCTTTACGATTGTTTATTTCACCGAAATTCCTTAAATTTTAGCAATCGGCCTACTGCTAAGGAGTGTTTACAACATCCATGGCTTGCAGAAGGTAGACGAAGTGCTCGCAATCTGGAGAATAGCCTCAACAGCCTCAAAGCCTACCAGCGCATCTACCAAAAAAGGGTAACTTTATTCGAGGCTTCCAAACATGTCAGCCAAATGTGAGTTCATATGCAAGGTGTAATTTTAGAAAACAACCCCAACGGGGAGCCTGTGCCGGGAGAGCTTCTTGCGTTTTGCTGGACGCGCGTGCATTGAAGCGGTGCCAGGTAGAAGATCTACGACACCGCCACCATCGTCAGAATCGCCGATGTTGATGGAGACGCAGAAGGATTCCCCACAACTGCCACGGGCGTCTTCCAGTGATGGTGGATCTTCTGAACGAGGATGTAGTATTGATAGAGATTTGACGAGTCGAATCACAACATTGATGGTTCCACCGGAGGAAAGATTTGGTTTCACTGGGTCGGGCACTTCTTCGTTGAGGTCCTCGTTGCTCCATTTGGACATCGACGAATAGTAAGACTACAAGTCGATTTGACTGAGTGGAGTGTTATCTACCCAACGCATTCTCATTTGCGTCGGCAAAAAGAGCATTGTGGAACACCTTTAATCACTGTCGAGATTTTAAAACTCTTATGCACTGTCAATATGATTTAAAGAGCCTCTCATAATAAAATAGGAAATTTCGTCCTTGTAAATCTACAGGTTTTTCTGGCTGATGTGAATGACGCTTTCCGTTATCTTTCATGTTAATAAATTAGCGATTCAAGTCTTCGCTTACTATCAGACTGTAGCAGAACTGGAAAGCTATAGGTGTGGCTAGAGGCCCATGCCGCCAAGAAACTGCCAAGGCTTAGGAGCTTGTGTAGTAGAATGGACATTAAAATCAAGCATTAGTTCATGTCACACCACAATCTTATTGCGAAGAATCGAGTTAAATACGGTTTTAAATTTGGTAGATTGCAGACCCTTATCAATGAAAAATATCCTATTTGTCTACGCTAGCCAAATAAACAAATCACCGCTTGAGTCACCCTCACCACGCCTTGATCCCTGGAGTAGCAGTCCCAGCCTTCTTTCTGCCGATGACTCATCCGAACCCATTAAACGTCTCTGCGATAACATCTCTAAGAAACGTGACGAGCAGATTCTCCCTGTGGAACCACACCTCTGTGAGGGTCCGTTGAAATCCACTACAAAACTCGGTATGTCCTGAACTAGCCTCCAGATTTGACGGTTTGATAGTAGCATTTTCGGAGTTTACTTTTTTGAATAGTGTTGCAGCTTGGGTCTTTGGCATCCCTTTACTTTCTTTTTAATACTATAGCTCCAATCTTCTCCAACCCACTGCGTGACAGTCGCATCGACCCACAGACGAACAGTGTTTTCTTTTCCTGCCAACTGGCTAGTCCCCCACGTCTGCCAGCTCCTGAACTCCTCTACCAACGCAACGATGTGCGCGAAAATCTTGAAGCTCTCGGAATGGAAAGCTTTGCCCTTTGTGGAGGCGCTATCAGTAGTGGTAGCGGTGGTGCTGGCAATTATAACAGTGGTAGTGTGGCAGCAGCGTGGTACCTTGCGGGTTGCCTGCTATCAGAAGCACCGGGTGTCTCGCTAGGAGCTAGCTCTGATGGTTGGCTCTGGCTGCGTCTTGACGATGCGCAGCGTGGAATGGCGGAAAAAGTAGTAGAGTGTGTGGTTCGAGCTAGAAATGGAAAAGCAAAGACGAGAGCAAGAATACTTCTGCCTGGTAAGTGATTTGATAGAGCCAGTCGGCTAGCTTTTACCCATTTTTTATGCCAATTACTTTTTCGGCAAAAGTGGCTCAAGCCAAAGCCTATTTGTTCTACTTGCATTCTTCTTCCCTGTTTTGGGGTAAAAAAGAATCTCTCGCTTTTATACTTTGGTTTTTGTAACCTGGAAGAAGGTCAATATCTTCACTATATTGCTGGAACTATATGAGCAGCCCCAATCACCCACGATTATACCTCGCCTGGTACTGTGATAGATTATGCTGCAGCACTTGAAATCAGTACTGTTTGGAAAATTACTTCTCGGTGTCGTTTCTGATTCGGCGATTCACAGAACCTGTTTATTTTGATATAATATCTGACCTATTTGGGCGTAGGCTTTCTTCAAAACACCAACGGAGTAGGGAACATTTGTTGTAAGGTGTCTGATGTATAAAACAAGTCTCGCCACATTACCACTCGAGCTGTTTTAAGTGTTTCAAAGTGGCTCCATTATGTACCATCTACCGTTAATTTAATGAATAACAGCGCGCATTAACGCGATGCCGTATTTATACTTCGTAATGAATAAATTTATTTTTTAGTGGATGAGCCTCATTCTCGCTATCATGCCTTAGTCTTGTCAATCTCATTTTACAGAACCGCCATCACCTCCTGGTCGTCCAGGCATCCTGCAGTCAGCCTCCACGGAGGTTCTCGTTGGCTGGACTTGTGGAAATGATGACAGTTGTGAGGACTTCATCTACCGTGTAGATGTCAAATATCCTGGTATGCATTCCACAGTGACTAAAGTTCCCACTTTCACTCTTTTCGCTGAAACACTGTAATCTTGGAATGGAGGAAAGGCTGCAATCCTTTGGGTGGCATTAGTCGGTCCTTACTTCTAAGGGCATGGTATAAAGACAGTCATTGTTGTCAAGGTTGCTGTGTGCTTCGAGGCATTGATTTGCCACATTCTTCAGAGGAAGCGATTTCACTCATATTTCGATTGTTTTCTCAGTGTAGAGTCCTGTATTCTCTTCAAGGACGCAGTTGTCCATAATGCCAAAAAAATCCTTATTACGCATACTGGAGAGAAACGTTGACAAGTGAAGAGCTCGCGTAGTTAACTTAGAGTTAAAATAAATATTGCTTTGTACAGAGTAATGAATGGCTCAAAAGTTACTAACTTGAGTATCCGGGCTAAAAAAGTAATCTAATCAATCTTTGTCTTTGCATTAGACGCCAAACCGGTTGCTTCAGCATGGAGAACAGTAGGATACTCCGTGGATTGTCGTTTTCTCATCTCCGGCCTGCAACCAGAACAGGCCTATCGCGTGCGGGTGTGCGTCCGCAATGCTGTTGGCTGGAGTGCCTACAGTATCGCTTCCTCGGAGTTTCGTCTGCATTCTGGTGAGCCCAACACTAGTGCTTAAGTGGAAGTTAATTTTGTGGTCTCTCATATTCATTCCCAGTGGTTGGTCTTGATTTGTATTCCGACGATCCAGTTGATACAGTAAATCCTCTCTTCAAATGGGCTACCTTACTCTTCCATTGCTGTTTGAAGAGTTTATTGATATTGGTACCAAATTTACACCTAGGATTTTCAAGTTTGAAATGCAAAGCGTTATTATTCTCATGTATTTAAGTTTTTACAACACCGGAAAGTTTGTTAATAGATTCCATCTTGTTTTGAGAATCATCAGCGGCACTTCTGCATTTATTGCATTGCTTTGAAACAGCTTCTAGGGTGGAATCCAAACAATGAGGTTACTGTCACCACAGTGAGAAGTTTATCTTAGTAGCGTTTGAACGCTAAACTATGTTAAAGGTCTCAGGAGTGCAGACGTAATTCTTTGATCTACTTATGCACCTTGGTAAAACACTTTTTAAAGAAGATATTTTCAAAATAAAACTTGCCTAATAAAATAAAAGATTCAAGTTTTTCTGAAACACCACCCTTCTTGCACCGCCTCCTCAGTCACCTAGATTAGTCTTGGAATCTTGGAATATGGAAAGGTGTTAAACTCCTGATATCGCTTAGCATTTTTCTTCTCATACCAACATTAGGTTCAATCCTATAATTCATTTCAGGTGATTCGTTTAATAGTGAACTCGTTTTACAATTGAGGTAACAGAGCTTAAAATTAGCCTGTTTACAGATTCATCCGTTATGTGTTTCCTTATCAACAGAAGAAGGTCAACCATCAGCATTTGAGGCTGGATTTATTGGCAGCTTGAAGCAGAATTGCTAACGTTGCTATCAATTTGTCATCTGCCTAGTTCCCGAAGACATTGCCAGACATATGAGCCAAAATTATCATAATTATAGGCGTCCAAAATGATCAGAATGCTGAAAACAATTGCATAAAAATTCCATGAGGAAGTAATGGATAAGTATCTGGTTGTCAATTTATACTTATTGTTACAGTTTTTTTCACAGGTCATGCTAGGACATTGCCGTTGATGGACAAGGAGCGCGAATGGATTCTTCGATGGCGACAGGCCTCCCATCCATTCGGCCTCAGCGACCACCCCGAGGCAATGTCGACAACTGCGTCATCGAAGTCCGTCGGTGCCGAACATGAGGCCTTCAGACGACCACCACCCTCTGGAGTCGTTAAGGAAATGATCCAGGCTGGGGGTCTGTTTCCCCATATGGAAGCCGTAAAGATGCTTTGTCGAACAGAGGGTCTTATTTCAAGGTGATTTAGTGCTTGAAAAACCGCATTATTTGTTAAAAATCTAATGACAACACTCCATCTTCCTTCGCCTGTCCAGAGGCACTTTTGGAAACAGTGCCCAGCTTATGACGCTCATCCGATGTCATCCAGCTCTCGTAGAACGGGGAGACTTGCCAAATCAGCGACCAGAGAAGCAGCCACTTCGACTACCCGCTTTTCTCATAGCCCGAATTACACGGCTCACCGATGCATCATTTGCGGAATCATTGGAATCCCAAGCACGTCAACAGGCTCTCCTTCTCACCCTCCTTCGTTCGACGGCCACGACTCCAGCCTCTGGAGGATTGGAAGGGGCTCCCCTCTTCACTCAACAATTTGGCATCCGCTCTCCCTGTCTTCTGCCACAAGGCATCAGCCTTGGCTGGCTGGCTAACGACGCCGCCAGGCCAACAGTGGGGCTAGGGCTTGCATCTTGGATACCAGGAGGAGCGCTATTAGATGTCCTGTTAGCGCGTGGAGAGTTCACAGAATTCAGCGTGGCGCGGTGGGTCTATCAACTGCTTTGCGCACTCCGATGGCTCCACATAGCCTTTCAGGGACGAGTGCATGGACGGGTGGACTTTGACAAAGTCCAGGCAGCTAGACGCACCTCGGCATTACCCGATATTGTTTTGACTGGAGTGGAGCCCACAGAACCTTGGGAACGACGAGCCGACTGTTTCACTGGTAATTACTTGGGTAATGAGGCAGGAAGAATGAGTGATGAGGATGATGGAACTTATTGGCACCTTTCTTTGGTTCTATTATTTGCTAAAATTCTGATTAGGTTTGGGCAATTGAGACCTCAAAAGTGTTCGAACATAGGTAGTAACAACAGTGTTGCGTCCTGTAACTTTCTCTCCAAGATTATTTAGGGAAAGTAAAGCAAAAATTTGTTGTTCTGAAGAAAATGTTGCTAATTTTTTTGTTGTTTATTTTGTTATTTCAGCACCTGAATTGGATGACGGTGGGAAATGCAGTGCCCTGTCTGATCTTTGGAGTGTGGGCGCTTTCGCCTACATTCTGTAAGTTATTAGCATACGCATATCGGGTGATAAATGAATCAGCTATCAGGTAACCGAATAAGCTTGTAAGGTCTTTGGTGGGGCATGTTACAATGAGTTTTTGACAATTGTAGGGACTGATTCAAGGGATTTGATTGCTTTCATTATCACGTCTATTGACCCTACTTATTGTACTCTCTTCTTATTTTCGATCTTTATGACATGAGATTTCAGTTGAACGAGTGTGATGTGGTTCAAGATTGTCTTCTCCACAGATTATGTTAAATTAGGTTCCAATGTTATGGCAGCAGGAACACCTTTAATGATTCCACTTATGCCATTTGAAGAATGTGGGCTATCTTAATGTACCGTCTAGAGGTGGTTTAAAAATTGAACACTTTTACTGACATCTTCCAAGATTCATAATTCTCATTTTTTCGTCATGAAGAATTGCGTATCAAGATAAACCGTCGGCGACGCTTAGTGTGAGTGATAAAACACATCGTTTGAAACTATATTAACCCGGAGAAGGCCATAAAAACTGAACAGATTTGCCCCGCCCACGCCCATTAGCAGTTGTTACTTTCCTTTTTTCACCTCAAAAGCACACTATGAAGAAAGAAGAATCTTCTGCCTGGCTTGCGATGAGGAAATTCCTCCTTGTTCCTATGTTCAGAGAACGTCTTATGGGTATTTTCCAAATGATCTAGTTTTCCACAACCCTAAGATACCACTTGATTGCAAGAAGTTGGTACTTTCTGTGTTTCAGACCATAAATTACGCATTTTTCTATAAATTTCTCACAGAAAGTCAAAAAATTACCACTGTTATTTATCTATTCGATACAATACAGGTAAAAAGGAGACGAGAAAAGCTTCTTGATGAAAACCCTTTCGAACTAGTCGATCAGTCAAAGGGAATTCCCCTTCTCACAAGTCATAACAAGATCTCATATTAAGAAGCTAACCTGTGAGAAGATTTAGATATTGAATTAGGTTGGAAAGGGGAAAAACAGCGTATATCTTCATTATTTCAATTCATCATGAGACATTTTCGAAGTAGTGATTACCTGATTTTCCTGACGTTAAGTAATGACACGTGAAATCAAAGATACAGTTGGGGAATAAAGGTAAGGTAGAAAGGTCGAAAAAGCGTTTTATTCAAGTTTATCTGGTCATCTTAACAATCAAAATATAAACTCCTTATTAAGCAGGAATGTGTTTTCAGTGGTAAATTAGTTTTTATTCCACAGAGGTAGAAAAGTGTTGAATAGATGAAAGGGAACTGTTGCTGCCTACTTTGTACAACGCTATTATTTTTGGCGTATTTCGGTCCACAAGCCTACCTACCTTCGAGATGGCTTCTGATTTCCAACTTCTAACCCTAAGACAAGTTCCTAAGTAATTCAAATAACCCTTGGAGGGACTGCGACATTAATCATCTACATTACTACCTTTTCCTGTTATGCACTCATGCATCAAAGGGTAGTCAAGCATGCATTTCTTCATTTAGCTTTCCTCAAACAGTTTCAACTTCTTTACAATTGTTCTACTTCTGCAGATAGTACCTGCTGATAGGAGTTTGAAGCACCCTGTACGTCATGCTAGTGTCCTCATTCTTAGCCTTTATATTCTGTTCAACTGCAAGTTTATGCGAGAAAAATGTAGCCACTTATCAGGCATATGCGATCAAAAATGATTTTGTGTCTCCAACGCACCTTCGACTCAATGAATGCGAGAGGACTATTTCTTCACTGTTGGCCCAATGTATATATAGGTTCCGCGGCTACCGTCAACCCAAAGTAACAGTGGTTGTGGTGTGAACACTCATACAATAAGTAAAGACGAAGACGGGATAATGCTGATTGGTGACTGAGTACCCTCACTGGAAAGATTTAAGTCTCGACTACCTGCGGTCCCAACTAAAAAACCAAAGAGAACAAAGCCATTATATTAGAGGACTTGGAGAGGGAACGAATAGCATTAATTCCTACCTACTTATAACATTGAATTACCTTGTCTCGAACGTATTTTTTATCACGTATAAAGCGCATCATCTCAGAGAATTGACCAATTAGACGAAAATAAAACGAAAGAGCCAAAACGAACTTTTCTATATATGGCTAATTTGGCTTGGCGAAGCTTTTAAATACTCAACAACACAGATGTCCTAAACATCGAAGTAGAAACATTTCGGGATCGTAAACATCTCCAAAAGCTGTAAACCGCAGGATTAATAAATTACTTGCAGGTTATGCATGAACACGACAATTTTTCACTAGGAGCTCTTCACCGAACTGAGAGTATGATTTGGTGCTTTTAAGAATCATAAAATCACTTATCACCATATCGACTTCCTCAGTTAGAAGTTTATTCACACATTTGCTTACCTCTCCTCTTTTTCCACCTTCCCTGCAACAAGTTATAAAATTTCCTGATAAACTGTGGCAGAAAAAGACAGCATGTCAAAAAATTTGTCATAAGATATGGACGGACCCGACTAATTTTAAATCCTCCTTCTCATCTCATCATTTCTATTGGAAAGGTTACAGGGGGGAATTTTTAACTCGCCTTATGTCAAAAATCTGCTTACGACTCATAAATCACACCAAAAGTTTAAATCTTCTTTTAGTAATCAACTTATGCATCATATTTATTCAAATTATGTATTCTAGCCGCGTTCCATTAAATCCTTATCATAAGCTGTACTTATTCTGGAAACCCATTAATATTCCATGATCCCATTGAAACAAGACCCTCACTGGTGAGTTGCTTTCAGCCTTTCAATCACAAAATAGGATTGTCATTCTATTATCCTCAGTTACCATGACCAATGCTAACGCCACACAAACGGAGTTCTGATTTTCTTACCTAAATGCAAACCTCAAGCACATGTGACTACAAAGGTTACACTAGAATAACAGAACACTTAGTTTTTGAATTTCCTCCGAGACTCATCATGTTAAGGGCATAAGTTGGTGATTCGATTTATACACGGTTTCTCTCTTTTCTACCCTTTACGCCCAGCCTCCTTGCCGAGAGTATCTCCACCTCCCTCGCAGACCATCAGGCCTCTCGAACGCCTACTCCTGCAGGTGAGAAAGCAATGGATGCGGTGGAGACGTCAAGACGGCTGCAAAAGAGAGTTTCCACAGTGTCACTGCCCGGTGGCTATCGTCATCTCGACCGGCCAGTAGTCAACCTAAAGGCCATTAAACATCTCTCTAAGTGGGGCAGAAGATTTGTTTACAATGCTCTGCAATCGGAGCCCATGTGAGTTCATAAGAAAAATCTGATTTTCTGAAGAAATTTATTGCTAATCGACGGCACGGAAGCATATACTTTGGTACCGCGATTTGCGTAAAAACTTGGAGAAAAAACTGTGGTTTGCGTAACAGCCTTTGTGAACGCCTCTAATTCATTTTAGGAGCCGTGGGTCGCTGGATTTTTGGCTCGAAAACGATTGGTTTAGTCTACGACCGGAGGTAGTGAAACAACTTGCCATGAATACAATTCCCTCCAAGTATATCCGTGCCTTTCGACCCTCAGAGAACCTCTACGGCGTCGTTCCGCTATTCCCCGACGAGGCCGATCCCCTTTCAACGGTGTAAAATGTCGTTCTCCCTCATTTCGCAGTTTGTCTTCCGCCTATCCACTTATTGCCAACGCCTTCGTGAACGCTCTGCCGTGATTGTTTTAACCTTCCTCACCTTTTTTCGTACTTCGTGTCTTTCAAAACACACACGGCTACTACAAAAGAAGTTGACCTTGCACTTGCTCAATGTTTCTCGCATCACTATCAATTTCTTCTCCCTGTCTGTCCGTCTCGCCCTTGAAAAATTCTCCGCTTTTGGCAGCTTCGTGCGTAGCTTAACACCGCCTAGCTTCCACATAACAGGGACATCGACATTGATGCATTTCGATTGAAGGATATTTTAGCGCTGTAAACAATTGAAGGTTCCTTCAAAAATAGAATTTCCTTCACCTTTTTTCACACCTTCCTTCCGCTTACTTCACGTGCGTAAGTACTTAATCATGTACTATTACAAGAAAATAAGGTGCAATCTTTATTTAAATCCTTTTCCCAATTTACGGGTTATCGGTCTATTAACTATACGCATCTTTAGTTTATAGAATCGCAAATTATTGACTTCCTTATTTGAATTTTTATTAGCAAAGTAAGAAATACTTCCTGAGAAGAAGCCGAGAAAGACGTGGCAGACAAGTCTGGTCAGCAGTTGGATTTCTATGAAGTAACCCCTTTAGAAACCTCTACTACGTGAGATGCTCGAGTGGATGATAATTAACCAATGGTATAAACTCTTTAGGAGGAACTTCAACTGCACCTATTTTGAAGCATAAAGAACTGAGTTGGCTATCCAGGTTTAACTTAAAGGATAATCAAGCGAAAAATTTCTCCAAATGCATTGTTGTAAAAAAATACTTGTCCGACTTCCATTTGTAACCAAATGGACACTACCCCCCCCCCCCCTGCAGCCACTTTTTTGACAATTGTAAACCGTCAAAATTGATATGATCCAATACACCTTCAGAGATGACTTAGAGGTGCAAAGATGCCGCATTGATGGGGGTGGCAGGAAAACCCATATTGAATAAAAACAAGTTCTACGAGTTATAGAATGAAGACATCTGCTGTGGCTGGTAGGGTTTGTAGAGTTTTTAGTTTTACAACAGAACTATCGAAATAATGTTAAGTTCTGATAATTACTTTCAACTTTGTCGCAAACTGCAATATGAACAGGAATGATTAAATAAGGAGCAGATGTGAAAGCGCCGAAAAATGTTGCCTCTGGATAAATATACTTACCAAAGGAAACTGGGATCAATTATGCTCGCTAAAGGGCATCTTCCAGTCCTTAGTAGTATTTTCCGAATCCATATCTTTCCGATCCAGTCCACTTTATAGAGAACGCAATATTTACGAAGTGACTAGCAATCCATCCGTGATTTAAAACCTCGTGGCATCTTCGTTCCAGTCTGATGGTTGATTATTCAACCAAAGCGGAGTAGAGAAAAAAGGTGGGCTGGGAAGAGCTGTGTATTATAAAGGTATTTGGCTACCTCTTAGATTTACTCACTTTGGCACTTTAGTCACCAAAATTGGTTGAATTTCATGCTCATAAATTTCCGGTCCTTTTGTGTGTTGAGAGTGATACCCATTATTGGATTATAAAGTTTTATCCAAACCGCTGGATGCGTGCTTAACAAATGGTCACTTACTTAGCGAGTTCACAACTAGTATGACTTTTAATCTCTAATTACAGGTGTGGACTTTGAAATACAGTAAATTTTCTTTTTTCTTAGTATTTAGTAGCTGGATTATTGGCGAATAATTAGCAGAGAGTAAAAATTGGAGGGAGTATAAGGGAAAACTTGTCACAATGGATGTTTTTAATCATAAATGTCAGAAAGTCAACTTGGAAATGCGTATAAACAAATGCATTACAATACATATCTGTTTCAACTAACCTTTTAGGAGGGAGACGGGTAGTAAATATGAACCCTTTGAAGGATCAGATGCCACCGATCTCCGAGAAGGTAACACAGCATGAATGGGCTTAAGCTGTGACACCTGAATCCCTTCATTTATCGCTACCTAACAAGGCATGTCCTCTCTCGACTCGTTTATTCGTTTCAAGACTTAAAGGCAGCGGTGGAAGAGAAAAAACACCGAGCCTATCACAATACTGTCACTTATTATTCATTTTCAAACTAACAATTCAAGAAACTATTTGTTTACTCAAACACAAGTCAGTAATTTGTGTTTAAACCTAACTTCTTTTGTACTTTTCAAGATGAATGTCAATTCTTCAAGTGAGTAATAACGTGTTTCCCCTTCCTTGAAATGGATTTTACTTTCCTATCAACAGGAGGTCAGTTTTTGGTGCTATTGTGGCTAATTGCCTAATGGTGATAAGTGAAACCAATGAATTTACGTAAAGCATTCGAATTCGGAAATTTGAAGTTGGTTGTTTAAAAGTAATTTGTGACATGATTTAATGCTTACATGAATCAAAATATTTCATGCAAATAAGAAAGCACATCCTAGCCATATGTCCGTCTCATAATGCATATACTCTGCAGTTTTATTTGCTTTGGAACAGGATAGACAATTTTTTACCCTACTGAAGCTCTATCTAATCTTTGTTAATGTATAAAAATAGGTGACATTTAACGAGCCAACTACTTTTGCTTGTATTTATTAATCATCTCATATAAATGATTTTCTCAAGGCCTTTAAAGGGCCAGGATACAATGCGTGCTAAGTTATTTGAATCTCACAAGCATAGGGTTTGATGTTTACAGAAACGTAGGTAATGTAACCGCAGTTCTGCCACCCATCCATCCATGGTCGATGCTTTAAGCCACTCGATCCACCAGCCAATCAGCACCTTGCATGAAGTGCGCACGTGCGAGCGGCCAAAACGTCTTCATCGTAGTGAGTCGCTTTTTGAGCTCAAATCGCAAAATGTCCGTTCCTATTAGCTGGTCCATCTGGCTAGTAATATACTTCCTCCTCGTACCCTTCATCTTCAGCGCCAACAACAGTCATGGGGTTACCGTTATTCTGGACACTCCTTTCGGTATTAATGCCACCGGCTCAAGAGCTCAACTTCTGGGAATTATTCGTCGATTAGCTTTGCAACAAGGCGAAACCCCTGCTATTCAGGGTATTCACGAGAATCGGGGCTATACTGTTCTCTCAGCTTTCTGTCGTGCCTTGGCTGTCGAACGCGCCGCTTTGATCGGTAGCCTACCATATGGTGTAACATCCCTATTTCAGTCCCTCACCTCCACTTTCGACTTCCCTTACATCACTTGGGATGAAATCCCCTCCACTTTTAAACTTCCATTTGATGCAGAAGATAGTAGATGTCGACTTTTTTCAGTGCGCCCGGATGTTACTCAACCTCTGATGGACTTCCTTATCACCTGGAATTGGAAGACTTTCGCCTACCTTTATGGATCGATGGATGCTTTCAGACGTCTCCAATTCATCAGCCAAAAAGTATCGGATGTAGAAATTTCTATAGGTAGAAGTTCTGGTGGTGCTTCTCCCCGAAATTTTCAGGAAAAGACTACTCGTCGTGTTCTTCCCCCCATTATGAGTGGTTATGTCGATGTTGATAATGAAGAGGTTATGCACACAACATTGAAGTCCGTCGATGCTTACCTGTCCACAAAAGCGGAGCGAAATGTGGTTATTGATCTGGGAAAGCCAAAAACAAGTCTATCATTGTCTGGTAGAGAGCGATTAGAGGCTCTTGTGACCTGGTTCCGTCGGATGGGAATGATGCGGTCGGAGTACAACTACCTCCTTGTCGACTTTGACATCTACGAACTCTCACTGGAGGAGTTCCTAAGAAGTGGGGTCAACTTCACAGGGTTCCATTTTTTAGACTACCAGGATGAAGTAGTTCTGAAGTTTGCAGAGGAGTGGGAAAGCATTCAAATACCTCTTCACAACATTGCTTCCATTATGGACGCTCTTGAAGTGGGCTGGAGTCTAAAGAAAGCCACAGAGAATGGTCTTTGGAAGTCGCGTGATCCAAACTTGAGATCAAAATGTTTTACTTTATCCGGCACTTTAGTGAGTGCCTCATTTGTTCAACAATGGCAGCCAGGAGATCGAGTTAAATCGTGGCTTACGTCAACCGAGATAGTTGGTCAGACTGGGCTCATACGATTTGACGAAAGAACCTGTCAACGAACTGATTATAATCTACTCCTCTCTTCCGCCTTTGGAGAGAAGAGGGATCGCATAATTGCCAAATGGAGTCGCCATTCTGGGTGGGTTTTACCGTCCCTTTCCACTCATCTTGGCTTCTTCCATCAAATTGCTTTTTCTGGGCTAAAAGAAAAGATCTTGGAGCCTCTTGATTACAACAATTTGTTAGATATCTATCGCCTAAGGAATAAAACCCTTCGTGTTGTCACGGTTCTATCGAAACCCTTTATAATGTTTGCAAATCCGGAAGTTACTGGAGCCACCTCTGGACGAGATAACTTTGTGGGATACTGCAAGGACCTTGCCGACCACATATTCTATTACCTCAACCTCAACTATGAAATTCATTTGGTGAAGGATGGTAAATTCGGAACTATTGATGCAGCTACCGGTGAGTGGAACGGTATGGTAGGAGAGGTGCTTCGTGACGAAGCTGACTTGATAATTGCCCCACTGACTATGAATACCATTCGTGCCAAGTTTATTGATTTTTCCGAACCTTTCATGAATTTCGGTCTCGCCTTGATCATTCGAAAGCCTGGTAAAACCAAACCTGGCATGTTCAGCTTTCTCTCCCCGTTAACAAACGCTGTGTGGCTAAGAATGGCTGGAGCCACGATAGTGGTGAGCCTGGGACTGCGTCTTATCGCTGCAATTTCACCCAAAGAAAGAGCTCCAGCTAATCCTGCATTGGGTTTTAATCTCGGCAACTGTATCTGGTTCGCTGTGGCCTCATTCGTTCACCAGGGCATTGACATATTTCCAGTCTCTCCGGGAGCTCGTGTATTTGCTAGTATCTGGAGGTACGTCTGTCTTGTAGTGATGGCATACTACACGGCAAATCTTGCTGCAGCTTTATCCGTAGAGCGTCTAATCTCGCCCATCAATTCCATCAAAGATTTCGCAGAGAGGGAAGATCTACCCATTCAGATCGGTACGCTGGACTCAGGGGCTACTAAGGATTTTTTTGCACATGCAGAAGATAGTCTTTATAAGACGGTTTTTAATCGAATGGAACGGGATCCTTCAGTCTACGTCCCCACACTGGCAGCAGGCTTTGAAAGGATTCGAACCAAGCCTTACGCCTTCGTAGCAGAATCAAAGATGATTGAATACATTAATCATCGACAGCCCTGTGATACCATGATGGTCGGAAGCACCTTTGGAAGCAAGGCATATGCAGTGGGGCTTCCCGCCAACAAACCAGAGATGCGCATCTTGAAGGAACACGTAACCGATGCGATTCTGCGTTTACGAGAGAATCAGAAGTTGGCTAAGCTCTACAAGGAGTGGTGGATTGAGAAGGGAGAGTGTATGCAGGGCGGTGGACAGCAGACCAGTGAGCCGTTAGCATTGATAAATCTTTCTGGCGTGTTCTATATCCTGATTGGTGGAATGGTTCTCGCCATGGCTGTCGGCGTGATTGTCTTTGTGTTCAAATTACGGAAGACCAAACGACTTGAGAACGAATAACATTCTGGCGAAGTGCCGTATCCTCATGCAATGATGATGGATAATCAAATAAATAATCGAAATAATTGCCATTTGTACCAATTTTGGATAGGTACCGGGTGTTGTTTTGTCCACGGGTAATTTTAATTATCCGGAATAAATTAAAAAATACTTTGCATTCTGCTCTTCCCCGCAATCTTGCATCTTATAACCTCAGTTTTTTGTTTTTTGTTACGTAAACATTTTGAATTGCCAAGCGATAAATCTTAAGTGAAAAGCATCAGATTGCTAACTTTAGGTTTTAACACCTCCACTACCAGCAACACAAACATGGCACAAACTTATTTGCCCGATCGTACATGTTACACACGTGGAACTTTTAATAAAAAGGAAATAAGTCAAATTTTAAAAAAAGACAAAAGGGAAGCATTTGAAGCTATGTGAGGATGGTAAAATACCTAAGCGACTGCAGTGGTCAATTTTCTTCTAAGAGGCAAGTGGCAGGTAAGTTAATGGCGCTAGTTGATGCGTCAATAGATTTATGTATGACAAAAACCACGCTGGAAAGGCATCGGTGCAAAGTAAAACCTTCTTCCATCCAAGGAACTCAGCATAATTCACTATGCCTGCTTTCATTGGCACAATTATCTGCTACGATATGGTGGCCACTTTAACCAATAAAATAGTTCTAATCTTTAAAAGGGTAAATAGATTGGCAAAACTAGTCATTTCTGAGAAACGGTAAGAAGAAAATTACTTCGGTTCATTAAAATTGGTCAAAGTGATAGAATAAGAGTCTTGACCCTTTTTGGAACTCCATCGATCTTTACTCTGTTACATTTTCATCTAGATGTGTTGAATTCTCTAATTCTTTAAGGTTTCTTCATAATAGTGTTAGTTCCCAAGTCTTCAAGTTTTAACACGCGGGCAGTGTCTCATGAAAAATTTGGCGTGGAACTTCACGACTGAAGATTGGATAAATTTACTTCTCCTTTTAATGAAAAAATTTTACTGATCAAATTAACCACTCGTTCGGCTGTTAGTCGTTCGACCAATAGAAACTAAGGCGTAATCATTTTGGCTGCTAATTCACTAACTTTTCGCAATCTCCGATTCTTAGTCGCTGACCAATTATTTAATTGATCATCTGCTAATATTAATACTAATAATGTCCTCTCAAGTATGGCCATAAGTCAATGCATACAACTCGTTAACAAGGATTATTTCCTATGTTTTGTTATCTGATGACCTACACTGACCTCTATAATTAAAAGCCTACTGTCTTCTCTCAATTTCTAAAATTAGTGAATAATATTTGTGAGGGTGGATAAGGAGTGACAAACAGCAAGATTCAAGACACTAAAGATGTTGATTTGGCATATTTCACGCATAGGTAACTTTAACTTTTGCATTTATCCTCCCTTCCAAATGGGTGTGAGTGATATGTAGCAAAAGATCTTTTTTATGACTTCCAGGCAAAGTAACTGCCAGCTACTATAAAAGTTGTGCCAAAAGTTTTAAGACTTTTAAAAATTTGCTGCGTGACCTAAGTGCTATCACTTTTATTCGTAATTAGTTTTCTTCTTAATGCGATTTTCGTCATGAACATGGACAGGGATTTGGGAATAAACATCAATGCGTTGGCGCTTTTGCTCCTCCATTTACAAAATTTGAGCTTTTCTTGAGTTTTAATTGCATTTATCTCTCCTTTATTCTTGTTATTTATCACTAACTACGGTGGTCTTCTTCACCTCTAGTAATGGAGATCGTGGAAAACAGTCAAAATTACCATTTTTGAAATTTTCTTATACATTTTCATGCCGAAACTCCACAAGAGAGAACTCAATCTTCATACAGACCAAACATGCCGGCGGGGACCAAGTTATGTTTATAACATGCATTGGTGCCATCTCCTTGTAAACCGTACTGCATACTTCACTCCAACGTGCCACCTCATAAAAAAGCAATTACTCATTCCTTTGCTATCTGCCTTGACTGGAAACCTTGGACTTCGAGACTTATTGGCAGGATGTAAATAGAGTTGACTTCCCCTTTCCATAGAAGGTCTACACCCTTATACTATGCGCCTGATTAGAACACCTTCCATCCCATGAATGGTTTAAAATTTTTTCTTACACATTTTTATTTCAAGGGCACTAACTCTAAAGTCTAGACCTTCATCCCAAGTCTGCTAGAAGGTTTATATTTTTACACCTCAGAAACCACTATTTATCATTAAAAGTTGTGTAAAATGGGCAAGTTTACATGTTAATTTCCTTAAATTTTCCATTCCTTTTGATGAAAATACCCAAATTTTTAAATATAAAACAGCGCCGAAAAAGAATATTATTTCTCAGTACTTGATGTTGTTTCTAAAACAGTTATTTACTTGAACTAATGCATTAATAAGGAAATTTTAAAGCTGTAACTTAGGAGGAAACCTTGTGAGTTATGTACGATCCTCTTCCACCACAAATTTTAAAACTCCTCAGTAGCCGCACCCTTCACCCTGGTGATTTATAACTAGCCGTACTAGGACTTAATTAGCCTTTACAAGCAACAGTAGAGTAAAGTGTTTCAGGGATCCGTACCAAACCAAAAGAAAAAATTATTTTGTTAACCACATTATAGTTAGTATGCAGGATGAATCCTGTTTATGGTTCTCTCACAAGAGTAAATTTTTGTGGACTTAAATGAGTTAGTAAACTTCATTCTCTTGATCCTGATCTTTTCACTTCCTTATAAACTTTTTAGCAAATGTCACATGGCTTCTTTGCATTGATTTCAGTGGTCCCCGTCTTGATGTAATTGCGTAAGCATTCATGTGAGTGCGCACCATAGTGCAGGTCTGCCGTGTAAACCGCTAATAGGTTGGCTTTGTTTACCACTGACCTATTAATTCGGCCTCTCCAACCTCCTAGTGTAACGATCAGACAATGCAAGCCCTGGAAGACTACAAAATCAGCCCTGTCACTGGGTGTCTACTTGGACAACCAGTAAGTTGCTGCGATCCAGCAAGTGCTTATTTGGAAGTCATGAAATTCATATTTACTTCTAGGTCACTGAGTAAATAACAAAATGAACATATTCTTTTGGTGCTTTCTTTGCTTGTTAATTTAAACAATTCACTTGTAGTCTCTGTAGCATCTAGAAGATTTGAAAGTGAGATTATCTGTTTTGACGAACTTTTTATCCTTCTGAATTTTTGAAAATCGTCGTCACTTTTATTTGGCACAGACAACACCGCCACCATCTCTTCTGCCGTTTAGAAGGCTTCTGGAACATTCGCATGAACTACTCAACTCCGGTAAACTTCGGGAATCCATTGAAAAGGTGATATTTCAGCAGAATATCATGTTTATGTTTACAATAAAGCTTCACTATGATGATGTGCTTTTTACCGAATTCTAATAGTTGCCAACACTGGATATGGCTCAGCTGAAGAGCCACGAGGAAAAGCGCTTAGCCCACAAAATTTTAGCCTTCCTGGCGGCCCAGTATGTGTGGCAAAATGGTGATAGGAATCCAGCCGAGGTAAGTCCGTTTTCAAAAAATTTTTGGAATGCAAAGCCCTTTAGTAAGGTCCTGACGTTGTCATCAACTTTTATCACTTTGGAAGAACGCTTTACATAAGTTTTCCTCAGTTCCCGCCTAATTAATAGCTCTAGCACGGACACAATCAGTGACTTGTTTCGGAACATCCCAGTTATAAATACGCATAGAAACATTTCAGACGCGAATTAATTAATCTGGTCTAGTAAACATTAGCGGGGTAAAGTTACCATGTGATTAGTCTGAGGACATTCATATGACAGCGAAAACGTTGATATCATTTTGTTAACGGGTCGGTTTATAACTTTTTGTTCAAAGTGCCTTTAACGAAAAGGGTGAATATCTGTAAAATATCAAATCAAAGCAGCATGATATCGTTGCATTCTAATTTCACTATCTCGAAGTCATAACGTGGCGGTTTTTCACTGCGACACTTTGAAAATTCACTAGATTATCGACATAACTAATAGTTTACAGCAGAACATCCATTATTTACAGTTACAATTACTTGTACGAATTTGGATTTTTGAAGGAAAATAATGGACAGTTCATTCTACCATATTTCATTACCATAGTTTGGATTCACGATATCTTTAAGGCCACTTTTATTTGGTGGCCTAACTCACAAACGCTGCCGATGATTTTGTGGTTCTGCAAGTATAAGCTACTAAATGCATTTATATGTTCCTTACAAATTTATAAGGAAATATTCTGTTGTTAGGTTGCATTGACCAAAATTTCCCAGTTCCCTCGAGACTTACGAACAAAGATAAAATCATCACAAAATAAATTATTTTAATGATTTCTTGTTCTATTCATGTTTCCGTGTGTAAAACCACACTTTCATACTTCCTTGATTAATACTGCTAGAGTATTTTATTATGTTTTTATAATTTATTTTAAAATTTGCTTATCAAATGTAACTGAAACTCGGATATTGTGTGCCATCTCTCAATATTTTTAAGATAGTATTTTTAGTCTTGCAAGGTAATCGGTCATGAGTTTGGAAAACCTTCAATGCATTGGAAAAGGCGTTTAAATGTTTACATTCATGACAAGACAAATATCTTACGTGACCATTTTCTCAGTTATTAATTGCAAAGAGGATATTCCCCATACATCATTTTTTTCAAAACTATGGCTTAACGTAGCCATGAAATTCTTTTGGTTCGCTTAGATTCTGCCTGCTGTTATTGCAATGCCATTAATTGAGGTATCCATCGAATTGGGTTGCCAACCGTTGCTTGGACACATTGACCTAGTCCTTTCAAACTGCTTTCCCGAAAAAACACAGCTGCTTCAGCGACAGTAAGCGACAAAATTTGTAGTTTGGATTGTGTCAACTTAATGTCTTTGCTAAGTGTTGATTAAGATTGGACGATATTTTTTGCGACACATTTTAAGTAATTTAACTCTGGCTTTGTTCAATTAAACAGTCATGATGTAGAACATGCGATTAGGGTAATATCCAGATTCACAAATTTACGGACCCATTGGAGATTTCCCTTTTCTAAACCATCAAAATGGGTACTTTGTGTAAGTTCCTTTTGGACTATTTGCGCAAGATTTCATATCCTTCGGAAAAGGAGAGGATGCCGGAAATATCCATCAAGAATGCTGCCAATGTAGCATCCGTTTTATCCTCGAAATCGTTGCAAGTCGCACGAGGTTAAAAGAAGGCGAGGGACTAATATTACAGGTGGCTGAATAGCTGAAAGGCTTAAATGTCTAAGTAATTAGGCATACTTAGAAGCGTCACATTCAAATGACTTTCGGCGCTGCAGTAAGCTTGAAGGATGCCTAGGATTTTATTGCTATATTCTTAACGCGAAAGCTTTCAAGTACCTAACTTCAATGCCGGTGAGATTTATGCAAGTGATATGTTTTTAGGGTCTTTTTTACCGAATTCATCCCTTCTGACCAACCTAACTGGTTGCCCTTCATCGAAGTAACCGCTGACATTGAATTATCCTTCTGCGATGGTGCAAAGGTAAGGGCAGTTGAAGAGTTCTCTACTGCCGTCTAGATCATGATGCACATTATCAATTCAGTGCAGAAGAATAACACCAAAACGGCAGTCGAATGTCTCATTAAATTGGGTGATGTGATCTCCATCATGCGACAACAATTACTACTGCTTTTGAGTAAGTTTAAGTACTTTTGATGTCCTGGGAGGTCTCTGAGATCTCTGACCGCCTATAATCAATTTTTATCACGGATTTTCTTCTCACCTTTCGTGTACTTTGCCGCTAGACCTTCTTAAGCAGATTGGATTCAAAGTCCTCCTTTGAAAAAGTACAAAGTAGATTTTTTGTCATTTGCCATTATTAAAATCAGAATAGGTAAGTTCTTCGTCTTGGAATCTACTCCCATTGTAATGAACTTACTTGGCTATTTTTAACGCCAATTATTTTTCGGCTCTCTGAAAGCCGATTATGAAGCATTGGATAATGCACTACGAGGTACCGGATTTATTGGCTTTGGTGCTTTCTCATTGCGCTATACTCGTTTGGACGCTCTCAAATCTCAAAACTATGCTGAGATCACCTTGAAGATAGCCAAATAGACAACAGAGTTGGGTTAATAATTGCTTTATTATGTAAATATTGGATTTACCGAGAGGTTATTTAAGTCTCGTCTAAATTCTAGTAAATTTCCTTGGAATTTATGATCCCATGGGGTGCCTATAGTTTGATATTTCGCTTACGCAAACGATGCAACAAATGGAGGTTTATTTTCCAATTTATTTTTACTAACTCTTTGAGTTTTTTGCCTTCTTAATAATTGACTTTAAAAGGCAGTCCTTCATCAAGCCACTTCTTGCATCACTTGAATATACCTTTATTGTTAGGAACTTAAATAATCACTTTAGAAGGTAAATGCAAAGCATTGCGTGGCATTAAAAATTAATCATTCGTAGTTGCTTTACATTATCAAAATGATGCTGTTTTTGATGACAGTATCATTTATTTGGTAGATGCGTTGTTTGCAGACGGAAACAAAAGCTCAGAATTAACATGTATCAGCTTCAATATAATTCACTGTTTAAATTCGTTCATGTCATCAAATGTCGTTACCGAGGTTTTGGGTGGAGCATTAGATGCTTGAAACCATTAGATGACCTAAGTGCTCGTGTGATACCCGGTATACCTCGATGCAATGATTCGTGTGTCCTGCTGTTTATATGCGATACGTAGAGTAGATATACGTTAGGCTGCCGACACAGTACCCTCTGCTGTTTATTCGGTTATTTTTACTATATCATAAAGTGACTTGCAAACAAATCTGACGTGATTCAATCCTGTTTGCCTTACAAAAGGGGTTTACTTCGGTTTTATAAGCTGTAAAGGCAAGAGTTTTGCTTAAGAAGTCTTAAAGAGTGGGAAATGGAAGAAATTACCGCCCAACAATGGTCAATACAAATGGTTCTGATGATGAATATTTAGAATATGTCGCATCGTGTTCAGGGAAACTATCTCTCCAAGTGTTAAAGGACTGTGTCACTATTGGTTATGTAAAAGGTCGAGTAAAATTTTAATTCAATTTATCATGGGTAATAATACAAACGATTTGCTTCCAAACAGGATAGGAAAGGTTTTACTCATACACTTAACAGATGGTAATAAGCTTGCAGGGCTACCATTTTGATCTTCGCTTCTTTCGGTGCATATAAACGTAGCGTTGGAAGGAATTGCTGGCTGACCGATTTCTAATGACAGACCGCAATTGTACTGCCAAGTTTTTCAAGCTAACGGGCATTTCACTGATTGGCCACAGTAGGTTCACGCACTGCCTACTCCATAATTCCAAGACACACACCAATTCATCCCCGATGGCTGTGCTTTGAGTGGGCTTGGTGGACTGCAGATGCAACAGCTCTTCATGAATTCCTTGATTAAGATCCACCTATTCTATACTATGCAACTTGCTTGCGTAGACGAAGAACTTTTTCTTGAAAAGGAGCCGGGACTGGTGGGGAAAACTTCTATAATTGCAAAATACCACAATACCTCATAGCACAAAAATCGCTAGTGAGAAGAGGGAAAGAGATACTGTCACATCATCATCGTCTGTGTTCTCCATGGGATATTTTGTGGGAGATGAACAACCAAACATGAAATAGTATAGAAAATGGGAAATAAAAGTGGCGTGGAAACAGACGGCTAAGGTCAGGTTATTTCATTCTAAGAGACGAAATGTTATTTCAAGTGCTTGTATTGTTGAGAAGGGATTACAAACTGAAATTGTGACTACTTCATTGGAAAAAATTGTGATTTAGGAGGCTTTCACTGTCTATAAAATAACAAAATTAAAACCGAGTAAAGGTGCGATAAAAAATTGGTTATCTTGACACCGGATCAAATGAATGCATATATAATATTTCATTCCCAAAATTTTTTAGTCATGCTGGTGAATCTGTCAGATGGAATTTCGAAAGTCAGCTTCTTAGTTAACTAGTGCAAGGTTTTTTGTGCGTATCTTTTATGACCAAATTGTTTCTTTTTATTCAGCACTTTATTACGCTCAAAACGCTTCTCACCCATTTATATAGTGCTTTTGCTCACCTTTTGATAGAGGAATTGGATCCCAAGGCTTTCTACTGTGAAATGCGACCCTTTCTTTCCGGGTAAGTGATCCTTTTTAAAAGTCCCAAGTGCAACTACTTTTGACCTTTCTTTCTCCTGCATATTTGGTTACAAACTCAGGGGTGTTTAAAAAGATATATTTAACAAAGCCAAGGACCTTTTGTTTAGTATTTTGGAGTTTGTTAAAAAGTAGCAGAATTAGACATCACTTTAAAGCCTCAATCATGCAATACCTGAATTGCAGTTGCCTTCGTCGCATAATTTAGCCATTTAAACCCCCAGTCCATGGGAATTTTCACCAATCCGTTTTAAAAGGTAAAGAAAGATAGTTTTCATTAAGGGAAATCAACTGCAACTGTAAACCGAATCACTTCAATTTGATTAATCGTCTGGTTACTTTCAGCTGGATGCGTCCTGATAAGCTTTCTTTCCATTGGTTTGTCATAACCCCACGTAGTCACAGTTTATTTCACCTAAAATGTAACTCGTATCACAACAGGTTGCTGCCCTTCAAGCCCAGATGAATTAAGTTTCATGCTAAAGTGATATTTTATCCTTAAGATGGTCGCATGGAAAGATCTCCAAGGGTCTGGTGTACGAGGGTGTGCCAGACAGTGTGCTTACAGGCGCCGAAACTGGTGATCTTAGCGGCGAAACGATCCCCAAGAAACGGGTCTACCTGGGTGCCAGTGCCGGTCAGTCCATCAGTCTCCAGTCTTTTGATGCCTTTCTTGGAATTGAACACTTTAAGGGTACGTCTGAATCTCTAACTACTTCACCATTAATTTATGTTAAAAGATATGCGTTCACCGTTAGTTCATTTGTTCGGCTCATCCACCGAAACCCATTCGACTTCTAATTTTTATGGTTTTATTAAATGTCCCCAATTTTGCAAGGATTGCATACCTGGTTTTGGCTATATTCGCCTTCACTAAAACTGCTTTTTGTTTGTCAACTACCATTCCAGTGTCAGCAAAGGCGCCTAAACGGGAAATTTCCCATTTAAAAGATGATGTTTATTGTGCTTTGAGCTTATCTTTTTCTACCTACCAGACGTAGAAAAATTTTTCGCGGACCTTCGCAAATACATGATCCTCGAGCATCGTCACTTTATTGAAGATTTGAAGCAACATGTTCATCTGCGAGACTTTGGTAATGCTTCCCTTTTACTAGCAGGCTCCTTGCTCTAGTGGAAAGAAGCTCCTCGAAGGAACTGAAGACAGCCTATAATTCTTGTGTAAATGAATTGCTCCTTTTCAGGAAGGATCATCTCCTAATTGTGGAAAAGTAGGCCTTGTAGGTTTAAGTAATCCCGCCTCAAAGGTTCATTATTGCGCCATCAAAAATGTATGCTGCCAAAGTGGAAAGTCTGAAATCACAGGGAACCGGAGGAACAGGTGGGCTATGCGTTGAACTTATTAACTCGTTTTCTTCTCTTGCGAGTATTAGAAGGCAACTAGTAACAAAACTAGATAATGCCTCCAACTTTATCTTGGTATTAGTAAAATAACTTTTTCAAAGCTTACGGGTGAGTAGGATAAGGTTGCTCACTTAATTTTATGTTCGCACTGGATATAAATGATAAAAGCGTAGCCTAAATTACTTGAATTTGCATGGTAAACTAGACCAAGAAATATTAAATTATCCCAGGGTGCTTAAAAACGTTTAATAAATAATCATTTTATAGTTACCACAAACATTGCAGGTGCTAAAATACCAACCCGTAATTAATCACTTATAGTATAGTTTAAAATGTTTGAGCTCATGCAGATCACGTACGTCTGCCATAGAAGCGATTAGGCAAAAAAGTCTGGGAACCGGGATCCCGATTTACAACATTTATTGACACAATTCTTCCCAGCATAACTTATCTAATGCTAGTGTATTTTTGCTAATATTTTTAGCTTTAGACCAGTTTTTGGAAAGCGTAATCGCGAGAACGGAGGCGGCTCTCATCCAATGCTGATTCGCCCTTCTCTCGAGTACAGACAGGAAAAAAATTATTGAATTTAACTAGTAAAATCATGCTTCTCTTGATTGAACCATAAAAATTGGCTGTCACTTTGTACGTGGCCATGGGTGATAACATTTGTTTGGTGAATTGTCGAGTTTTACCTAGTTTCTAGTTGCAGACTTTCAAAATTGATGAATAAATTACGAGCTTTCTGATGTCCTTCTTTACAAAGAAAGGGAATTTACAACAGCTAAATCTATCTGTTTATCATCTACTTAATAAAACCTACATTTGGCCAGCGCAGTTGGCTATTCTTTTTGAAGCTAGAGCTTTGGAAATCTCATGAACATGTTAATATGAGAACAAAATTTCCGTAAATTGGGTAGAAACAGCAAAGGGTGGAAACAAAGTGATGAATTTTAGTGTGGACTGATTAATTTGGAACATAAAATAATGCCATCTACCTATTTGAACTCACGCAAGCGAATAGATCTGAATGACCAAGTCTCTCTTCAGTCCTGTCAGATAATCACCAGCCCATCATGACCCACATGCATGTTAGCCATACATACCAGTATAGAAGCTCTGTTTACCATGAGAACAGGCCAATTCCTTGAGTGCCACAGCCACAGAACGCACTGGACGCCCCTACTCCTTTGCTAATGGTTTAGACCCCTCTCTCTGATCGAGCGGTATGAGCAAACAACAGATACTGCATCACTGCTACTACAAAATATCCATTGAAAATCTATTCCATTTGCTGGAGGACCGATCTCTTACATCTGCTTCCCGATAAGGTGATTAAACAAGCATGCATTTAAGCCGTAAGAAGCCACAGTATTATGACGGAATGTATTAACATCCAGAAAGCCAAAAGGCTATTGGCATGACCCAAAGGCCAGGCTGCCTAGCTGAAGTACATTCTGCGATGAACTACTCAAGCATCACAAATCATTACCGTGATTATTTGCGTCTTTAAGAGGCAAAGTTGGGTGCTCCACTAGAGGTAAACTCGTAAGTGTAATGTTTTTTTGAGCATACCAGCTAGAAGAAAAGCGGTCAGTCAGCACCATCAACTGTTCTAATTTCCACTGCTGGGTAATAAACGGCGGGGAGGAAGACGCGCATATGTTACGGATGGGAGAATTGGTGATGACCCCAAACATAAGGGTTAAAGTTGAAGTCTACCTTCGGCAACTACTTAAATCCCGTGTTCTGCAGGAAAGCAATTAAAAACTGAAGTGCCAATGGTGGTGAACCATCTAAAAGCTTTTATTGTGGAGTTTCCCTTCCGTACCCGCATAAAGCTATCAATAAACTGATACCTCTCGCACTTCCCCGCTAGATGGATAGAGCAAGAATCGATAGCACTGGGCAGCTTCAAAGCAAGAACAACGTGGCAAGGAGGAACAGACGCGAAACCCTTCCCCTACAAAACTGTTAAATCCCACCTTTCCTTACACAAATCTGCTTTTAGGCGAGTGTCCCTACGTCTATCTATGGACACACATGATAGCCAGCACGATTCTCCCTCTATGAATTAAGTTCTCAAATTAGACAAAACTCCAGATGCAGTCTTAATTGTTAAGAGGGATCAGTGAAGTTGAGGTCAAGTATCTTTTCAGCTTCATGGAAAGTTGGTGACTGACATGGCTGGCTCGTAAGTGTTTCCTCACAGCACCAGCTACTTTGCGATGGGTGGCGCGAGTGATTGATCAAGGAGAAAGTCTGGGACGACGCTCACTACGCAATACGATGGTTGTTTAACTCCCGGTTATGGTGAAGAGCAGCTTTTGACTTGGTCATTGTACCACACTGGGTGAACTGGCCTTCGGGCCATGCTAGAGGGCCAAATACCCTCCGTATGTGGGAAATATATTCTTTGCCCCAGTTTATACAGTCTGCTCAAGCATTAATTCATTCTTCTTCAAAGACGTTTCGGGGTGCTGCAATAATCAGTGTCCTAGGTTTCAAAATCAGTGGACTCACTTTATGTGCAGCAAAATTACCAATAATTTCAAAAAATGCATGTGCATTCCCGTAATTAAGTAAAGGATTAAAATGGGTGAAAGCCACCAAGGCGATGCTAAAATATGCCTAAAACACTCCTAGGATACTTCAGAAGCAATGAAATATTGCCAAGAACTGTTGAACCAGCACATTATATATTTCAATTTTAGTGGTTAACTATGCCCCAAATCACCCCACATTTCACGCTTCGAATGATTTTTACTTGCCTGTAAGAAATTTAATGTCTGTGAAGCCTGAAATATTTCCCAAACAGACAATAACTTGTTCGAAGAGACAAAATGAATAATACGTATTGGTTTGATTGGTCAAACATTCGGTTTCGGTTTGCGGTTCGTTTGAACATCCTTTCCGGCATCCGCTTTCTCTGACGGCGTAAGTGAGGCGAGCTATGGAGGCCGATGCAAAGCACGATTTCCAAGCAAGTGCCGCAGATGAGCTCCCTTTTTGCAAGAATTCGGTTTTGAAGGCAAGTCCAGAAGTATTGCAATAGGTTGGTGCGTCACGTGAATATACTATTCTTGCTTCGCCGTATTCACTTGGACTATAATGTGCCTTGTATCTGGCTTCTCGGACTCAAATTTACCTACTATGTGCCTATTTATGCGTATTTGTAACTGTCGTTCCCCTGAGACATGGTGCAATATTTTTGTGACTAATATTAATGCTTTCCGTTGGTACGGGAATCCGAATCGACTCCCTCTAACAGCATCGTTTTGCAGATCTCCACCGTTATGTATTGTTTTACGTTTTCGTTTCTAGTCCAGGCGCTAATTCCCACAACTCTTTTAATGACTTACTTCTATGCATTGTGCTAGGGAGTACATTACTGCAGTACCTTCTGCACATTTGTGTTAGCGTTTGGCTCATTTGTTCACCCTATTGTGCCAATTTTTTATTGAAACCATGAATCAAACACAGTTTCTTTGGCACTACACTCGTTTTCCATCCCAATGAATATTAGGAATCCCTGTAGGTTTATCGAATTTTCGCATTTTGATTATTCCCCTATGTTCAAATCTCTTGCATATGCAATTTTTCAGTACTCAATTTTCGCCAACATTTGTTTATTACAAAGCGATGCTGGGCTTAGCTCATATGTCTTTAGCACTGTTTTAAAAGTTAGTGCAATGTGAACGGTTTCCTCCATCCCTTTTTGCAATTGCATTGGGTGAGCTTTTCGTGCAACTGCGTTGCTATCTTAGCAACGTCGACATCGTAACTTCCTTCTCACTTTAAATGACCTTGTTTCTCTATCTGCAAGGTCACCTTTTGTGCCCCATTACAAACTTTCTGGATTTTTTTTAATGGTACACACAGGTAGTGCGTCACGATTGTCATGCGTGAGTGCACACATCGGTACGCGTACTTTTGTGTATACACACTTAAAGACTGAACTGTTCGCAGACGATTATCATTTATGTACGCCCCTCGCCATCTATTACCAATTTCCCCACCAAACTGCGGCTCCGATTTCTCTGTGATATAATCTCTCTGTTTGTTCACTTACCTTTTTTAGCCTATGTGTGTATCCTCATAGCTCCCCTCCGTAATATGATTAAGTTGGTCAGAGTTGTGCGACCACTACAGCCTTCTTCCTCTTTTATGGTGACACTCAATTACAATCAACGCATGCACTCATTATCCTTTATGTTATTGGTGCCCAAAATATCATCCCTCTTCCTTTACGTTGTACCTACGTTTTTCTATCGGAACTGGAGGACTTAGAGACATTTGTCGGGACATGAGGACAGCTCCTGAACCTGATCTTAGTGCTTAATCACCTAGGCTTCAATTCCGGTGATGGCTGCAGACTTATGCTTCTTTTAAAAACGAACTTATTGATGTAAGTCATTTATTCAGCGTGACTGCTATCAGCTTTTAAAGCTGTCTTTCCTATTTTTGCGTTGTCATTATTCACGCTATTAACAGCAAACATCAACTAGACTATGGTCCTATGGGAATGCTTACTGGTAACTCAACTATGTCCCAAACACAGTACTAGTTCTGGAGGTTCAAACACGGAGGAGTAAAGACGGATTAATTGGAATAACAATCACAATGGTTTTAGGGCATTCACTCCTGCCGAGCATAGTCTGAAGGAGGAAATCATTAAAGCCAACTGATCAATTGTTCCGATCTGGGGTCAGGTCTGTGTACTTATTATTGATAACCTTGTTGGTGGAAGCGTCACATTAATCAGCCTGGATTTTCGTTAATGCCATTCTAAAAAACCTAGTAGATTTTTGTCCCAGGAAAAATGCTTCTGGTAACATGTAAGAAAGATGCTCTCATTGGGGTAGTGGGAATAGCATGCATTTTCCTCGTCTTGATTAAATTTTGAGGTGGAGGTGATTAAACATAATTAAGTTCGTTGCTGAAAGGGACGCTTTCAACCGTGTAGAACTAGGACGCTTACAACAGCCGTAAATTTTATGGAACGATGCATAATTGAATATCTAGAGTCGATTAACACAGTCTTAGTCATGATGCTGAATAAGATTTTGCAGTGGATAATTGTGGTTTCTTATACGTGCGAGTGTGACTAGTTGCTCTGTCTACCAGAAAGGAAATGGGCTCTTGCTCTGCTCTTGAGTAGCTTCTATTTCGATTAAATGATAGGTATATGCTGCCCTGTTTTAGGCACATAGAAAAACTCAGGCTTTACGGAGTGCTTCTCATCTCATATGCCCAGATGCTAACTAGCGCTTATTGCCAATATTTCAGCTTCTTTTTCTAGAGGTTAATGTGTCTGATCCTCTGGCTGTGTATCCTTCGAATGGACGTGTAGTAGGTGTTTACATTTATGGTCACTTTATCGTCCCAATTTACTGTAGTTATAGGCCGAATATGAAATAGCTACTTTGTAGGATAACGAACGTGAGGCAGGTCCTCCGAGATTTCTAGCAGAAATTATTTTCTAATGGGCAGCGCTGTGTTATTAGGATTCGTTGATTGTGTTGATGCTTGAGACTATTTGTGATGATATTGGCTCACCTTTGACCAATCAGATGTCCAATTACTTTTTGAGTAAAAAACGCAAAGTGTAAATCCCTCTATACAGCGAAAGCAATCTTTGGGTATTATAAATACAAGTTAAACTATTTCATATCCCTTGAAACCCATCAGTCTCTTGTCCCGTATATTCCGCTGTGTGATCTCCATTTCCCTCATTTCTTATTATTTTGTTTTGTTTATCAACTGAATCGCACTTCGTTTAATGCAAATCTGTCGTTATTCTGTCTTGAGAGGTGGGAGTAATTGCTACCCTGATTTTGTTGTGCGCACTCAAACTATGGGCCGCTTGACTGGATTTGCAAATGTTTGACAATGTGTTTCGCCCGTGTGCTTGTGTGTGAAGGGATGGGTGGATTTGGTTTGTGTGCATTTGCACATCGATTCGGGTTCGTGATGCCTCTTCTTTGCTCCTTTTTTTCTCACAGAAATTTTACCCGTGTACTTTACTTCAACTATTTTTAACAGCTGTTGAAGCTGGCTTCAAAACAGGCGGTGCTTTTGCATATGAAATACGTTGAAATTGACACGGGCGGATTTTTATGACTAGATCGGAATCGTGCACAATAACTCAGTAGATTGTCTAATGCAAAGTGTTTTAAAAAATGTGCGTCGTCCAAAATTTTCTACATGACAATTCATTTTCTAGCGCACTTAGTTGAGTTCTTACCCTTTGTTGTATTAGCATTTCCATTGAAAGTTTTATTGTAAAACATCTGCTTCTCTCCCCCGTTTACGGGCTCGAAGTTTACCTTTCTGTGGAAGAGAGCCGCTGAACACCGGTTTGGGTGTGAGCTTTCCCATCTTCCAGCCTAAAAAGTTGCTTTAAGAGTTTTTCATCTTGTTTGAGGATCAGAGAAAGGTGTCGGTTCTAAAATGTCATGTTTGGACAAATCCCGCAGAACCCTTGTCCCCTTGTTTAATCTTTGATTAATTGGGAATACTACGTACTCAGGATCGTTAATTTGATTTTGTAGTACGCCACTAATATGGATCCCACTCACTCTTCCCATACAGAAAAACAAACTTGAACTTTGACAGCATTCGTAAACTTCGGTAACCTTTTGAATGATCTGCACTGAAGTTAGTCTATTCGTTTCTAAAACCCCGTCGAATGCACTTCTGACCCGGATTCGCAATTTCTATGAGTCAGTAAGTGCAGGTGACTTTGAATTGGGCATTGACTACGCTCTGCCACTTCCACTTCATTTGTAGAGTTCGCGGTCTTTTCTGACTAAATATTACAATTCCTGAATGTCCTGCAATGCTTAGCTGTATGCGGATTTGATACTCAATACAAAATTTCTTTATCATACTATCTCATATTTTCTCCCTTAATGCACGCAAAATCTTTTTGTTTAGGTCTGGGCGTTTGTTCGAGCATAAATTCATCCAAATCAACGCATTTCTTCAGTACAAGGATATTCTATTGTTTGCCACATGATTAAGTCACTGATTGGTCTAAGCTGTTTGATAGAGACTCAGTGATGAAAGACATTTTTAGCATGGGAAGGATTGTAGTGTATCCGTTTGAGTGATCATAGCACGACCTAGTTCCACTTACTGCGTCAATTCTCGATACAGCAATTGCTGTCACCTGAACAACCCTTTATTGATAGTCTTTTCCCGTATTTTGTATCGTATTAATGTAGAAATATCTGATTTCGTGTGAAAAGGAGAAAAGCTGATTTAACTGAGCAGTTGGACGAGATTTTAACAAAAAAGCAACCGAAACAATTTTCCACAAAATTACTGGAGCTGAGATTTTACGGAGTTAATCAATGCTGCTGTCTGAACTCTAAGGGGGGACGGCTTAGTTTTGTTAGCCGAGTTCAACTTTGTAAACATTCGTAATGAGTTATCTCTTAACTATTTCTCCTCAAAGCCTAAAGTTTTTCCATCCTTGCTATAGCTACAAATAATGGTGTGGGGTGAAGCGTTTCCTTCCGTTGTTGTATGGGAATCAATCCCTGACCTAATAGAATAATTATTTTCACTAATTAGATGTTAACTTGGTGGTATTACTGATGCGATAAATTTTTGTGGAAAAACTCGTTGTAGACTTTGGCATTTTTTTACGGCCTAAATACACAATTGGCTACTAAAAGGCCCTGAAAATTATAGGCAATTTCTTGCGTAGCGTGGGAATGGAAGAAAAACCTTCCAGTAATTAGTCCATTTAATTTGATCTGTCGGCCAAAAGCTCGACTGTAGATCCATCATCGCCTCTGCGCAATCACTGTTCCTAGTCCTGATTGGAGTACTTCAGTAATAAGATTTTCGCGCAGGATGAGCGATTTTTTTGATAGGTTGGTTACTCTGGTGGGGATTGAATTTAAGGAATATTATCATTGGGAAATTGTAAGCATGGAGGACCACCTTTATGCCTTCGAAATTGATGAATTAGGTGAGACATGGTGGTCATTGCTTCGGCGTTGAAGAATTGGAAAAGAGAAATATCAAATGCATAAGTGCGTCATGTTGCTGGTGTTTATTGTATGGGAAGAGTCGTTTCGATCGTTTAAGGACTTGCAATATAAGTGATATGGAGTGCCTCCTTACTTGCAGAAGAAATTTGGATGATCGTAAATGGAATTTTAAGCGTTGCAAGGGAAGGATTGGGATGCTCGTATTGCCAAAAGGATGCTTTCTGCATTTGCTTGAAGTCAACTTTCTAGCTTTATAAATACATTTAGGGGAGAGAACTGATATATTCATGGGTTAGACGCAGGGAAAGCTCATAATTTCTCTCCTCTTCTCTTGTGGCAAATTTTTGTGATCAGCGAAGATTCCTTGGGTCGCAAAATTACTGGATCAAGTAGGATGTCGTTGTGCCATCGTTGGAGTTAGTGCGTTGTCAGACGGCTTTTTTCGGAGCGTGGCCGACTGAAAGGGGTCGGTGCTGTAATTTAAGGGAGGCAGTTACATTTTTGTAGTCAAAGCAGTAGTTGTAGTAAAAGGTACGAACAGCCATCCATGTTGATGAATCATCACATATGAGTTTCCGTGTGTTTGTTAAATCGGTACAATCTAGTTTTGGTAGATAAAGCTCAGGTTTTCTCATTCACGCGTTTGCTACCAAGTCCCTAGAGGAACTTGTCACGGTCAAGGTGTTTTATTCGAGTGTGTTACCAACACTTGCGTCGCAGAAATGACAAATTTAAATCTGCTAAAAGTTGAACAAACGTTTTTGCCCCTTTGCCGTGAGCATCAAACGTCTCTTATAGTGTTTTAAACTCAGCAAATCTGTTTATAAAACCACTTTGTATAAATGACTGCCATAAACTGGTAAAGAACAAATTTCACATGCTTCTTGGGTCGGGCTTGCGTAAGATTTTGGCATCGCACTTCTGGTAGGCCACAACTGCATTTGAGAGTTTAAGATCTGACTGACTTCTCAGCTCTTCGTCTTCATTCGACAGATTTTGAGCGTGGAGGATGACCCAAACTGGTACCTGGCAGAACAGGATGGGCGGAAGGGTCTGGTGCCATGCAACTACATCTCCTTCCGTCCCAACCCCTGGTATATGCAGGCGTGTCGTCGAAACACTGCGGAGGAGTGCCTCCTTGAAACTGACCCGTACACCGGTCTGCCCGTCCAACCCGACGGTGCTTTCGTGGTCCGACGTTCCGAGTCCAATGGGCCTGGCTTCAGCCTCTCCGTTAAGTAAGTCAGGGGAGTACTTTTGTTCTTGTATGGCTTGGGTAAGTTAAAATCCAACCCGACCTTAGTGATTCTTCACTGAAGGGGTTCGTTTTGAGCATTCTCTGATTTGGCTTGCTGTGTAAGTCGGTAATTGCATGCCCTGTATAATTTGCTGTAAAAGTTTCTTGGAGGGAGTTACTGTACACCTATTAACTGGATTTCGAAGATATTTGGTTGCCGAAAGAACCTTTCTTTTGGTGGTTTAGTTGAAGTGTATTTGGTTAACTTGGTTGCCTAGATAAACGTTATCCATTGGTCAGAAGAATTGTTTAGTTGCTAAAATTCACCACTTGATGCTACTTTTCCTCTCGCTTGAGCTGCTTTGTGGGACTAATGCCTCTGGAAAGGAACCATTCTGTTTCATTTCGTGATTTTTTAAGCTATTTACGCGGTTTTATTGGTTCCACAAGGATCCACTTTTTCGACAACAGTCCGAGGTTGGGAATTCTGCGTCGATTCACAGCGGTTTTAAACCAAGGGAGGTACCCTTCATTTGAATCGGTTTTTCTGACATCCGAACATAATACTTTACGTACGGAGGAAGGATGTCGTTTCCCTTTATATACATTACATACAAACATAAGTCATCTCAAATCTGGGTTGGAGAGCTAAAATAGCAGCCAAAGTGGCTGACAGAAACACGACAAATTCGGGTAGAAATTTACGGAAATGTAAAGGTATTTCGAATGTTTACCCTCTTTAGAGGTTTGTTGCTTTTCCAAGGGAAATTTCCGAATTATTACAAAATACACTTTAAAAGGCATTAGCATTTTAAAATACTACATACCTACGTCCCTTGTTAGGTCTCTTTCAAAATAAGAATGGTTAAAGTTTCTACAGACATAAACCAAAAGAATACCTCACTTTCGCAGATAGTTAGAACTCGCTGCAGAAGTGCCCCACTTATCTATCTCTCTGTCAAGCCTCACGCGAGGGGTAATCATTAAAAGAGTACTTAACGCATTCGCAGTTAGGTAACTCATCGAATTTATGCATGACTGAACAATGAGTGTTCCACTTTTGTGTTC
>NW_020170542.1:50115-52577 GCF_000524195.1 Echinococcus granulosus | reverse complement strand
ACCATCTACATTTCATCGGTGAGATCAACCGTTTGTGTGTTTGTGTGTATGAATGTTGGGCTGTGTTAGCATCGCGGAGTCAATAGTAGGGTATATCAGAAAAAGTCAGTAGAATTTGTCTCCCCGAGTTACTCCACACACCACATGAGCTAAAGTAATCCCTCCACTGCTGTGCTGACACACAACACGGAGTGTGCGGTTGATGAGGCTGAGAGGAGCCTCCTTCCTGTCTTCCTGCCAACGACTGTTCAACATCGCAGTTGTCTTCCGCTTGCGGTAAAAGGGAAACACGCTTGGAACACACTTCCACTCAAAAGCATCTTTCACTCGATTCCACAAAGTTCCACTTCTCCCTTCTGAGATGATGCAAATGCAAGTGCAACCTGGAAACGATTGTTGTGTGGCTGCTTCAAGGCCATTTATCATTCCGCATCGCGAAATCTATCCACCTTTCCTTGAAGCTGACTGACTTGACTGACTCCACATAATCCACCCCTGACGATGGAGGATGCTGAAATTGGAGTAGGAATCGGAGTAGATGGACTGGCAAACGAAGCACCCCACAAGGCGGGATAAGGCGCAGATGAACTTCATTACTGTTGCATCCAACACTTGTTTGCGATTAGGTGTACGAATCCAACTAAAGTGTGGTAGCATCACTGCAAGCCAGCTTCGTGCGTCCAACCCACTTTGTTACTGTGCCAGTCGGTCGTCAATTTTCATCTTATGCTCCGTAACTTCATTGGTTTCGGCTACCAACGTCAGGACTCAACTCCGCATCTCAATTAGCGTGTCCATGTCGCTGGTGTGTTCTACCACCTCCACTAATTAATCAGCTAAGTCATTTTGAGGTCACCTCAGCACGAAATTGGTGTGACTGCTTCCACCACAACCGTATTCGCAACTGCACCCGCAACTGCGTCTCCATTCCCCATGTGGATGGACTCGACATGCTTCCGTTGAATGGCTACGCTTGATGCTGCGGTAGATATTGCATTTTTGATAGGAGAAAGAGGTCACTAGCCTGTCTTCACCATCTATAATATCATTACATTTTGACTTGCAGACCCAACATGAGGTGGATGCCGTGGATATCTCGGGTACCGTAAATACTTGCTTATCCGCCTGTCCCCTTGTGTATCATGTGCTGCCTCGAGCCAGGTGGCACTTCAGTTCAGTTTGGTGCAGTGCAGATCTTAGTGATAGCCAAGCACGTAGCACACATTGGGTGGTGTTGCGGTGGCAATAGGGAAGAGGAGGGAGGAGTGGATAGGGAAGAGAGGAGATGTGGGAAAGGGTATACAAGCACAGTGGATCTCGATCCACCGAAGGTCTCTCAACATCTGCTACTCGTGCTCCTTCCCCCTCTCCCCCCTCATTTTCTCTCCCTCCCTCTGACAGTACTGCTCACGGATTCGCTCACCCTGTCGCCAGTGCGTCACATGTCGGCTGCGTGAGGTGACGCTCATGCAAATAGGAACGAATGCCTGCGGCTTTGGTGGCCGCGTTGATTAGCACAACAATCGAGGCTAGTAGAGAGTGAAGGAGAGAGAAGACGGGAAGAGAGGAAGGGAGGCAGGAGGGGAGAAAGCAGGAGGGAGGAAAGGCAATCGGCGTCTCTGCCCACTGTTGGTGGACATCGTAGCTGTCCACAAGTGCGTGTGCACGCATGTGTGCGCGCACGCTCTCCCCACCATGACAGCCACCACTCCACTCACTACGACATTCGTGCTTCTATGCTTCTCGTCGCGTGTTATCCCGCTTCCTCAAGTCATTCGCAATGAATCACAATGAACAAATCACTTTTTTTCCTCCTTTTCACAGCCTTCCCTAATTTGGACAGCCATACCACCTGCATGGATGCGCCATGACTGATTCCTACCACCCGTCAGTTGACTGATTGCCCCCTTCTGTCAGTAATTCATGTTCACTCCCTTCGATAAAACTAGAAACCACTGTCTTTTGTTCCGCCTCCTTGTCCTCTGACTCTACTGCATTGAATACGCGTTCCACGCATGGGAAGCTGAAAGTCGGTTAAACTGCCACATACTACTACCCTTATTGGGAAGAGAGTGGGGGTAGGGGGTACGTTCATCTCGAATCCAATCCTCGTCTTCTGCCAATGCATGCATAATCGGCAACGCTTATTGTCTAAACTGAAAGTTAGAGAGAGGGCTAGAGAGGGAGAGGAGAGAATGCCACTCGAACTTCGTCAACCGTGTTGAACGTAGTTCAGTTGGATACCTCCTAGTGGGCTTTCGTGCACTCCGCCACTTCCCGATCGCATCATCAACTATGGTTGCAAAGGGCTGTGCACAACCCGATTGTGCTTCTCATGGGATGGATCGCTTGTCTTGGCACTGGAGTGTGTCTGCAACGTGATGTAGGTGCTAATGGAAGGACTAACGAATCATTTGCCAACAGCAACCAAAGAGCAGCCTTTCTCTTTCCTTTGCGATTGT
>NW_020170542.1:43466-50015 GCF_000524195.1 Echinococcus granulosus | reverse complement strand
GCCGTGAAATCCACCGGCACTGAGTAACGAGGTGTAGGGTGGAATGTGTACGAAATATCTGCTTTCAAATGCAAGCCGTGCTCACTTTCAGGCAAAGTATTCAAGCGTTGAGTTTATGCCTTGAGAAAGCGTGAACTTTGAGTCTCACGACTCGGCAACTTTCTTTTTCCTATTTCCGACTCACCTCTTTTACACCTTCATTCACGCATATGAAACTTCGTTTTCCTAATCCATCACATTGCGTCACATCTCATTGCATGACTTTTGGTATTATGAGCATGTTTTTGTAAGTCCCCTCAATAAGGGTGTCTTCTTTATTCCCCATTTATCGTAGCTTTGTATATCACGAATTATCTTGTGTCACTATGGGTGGCTTTGTCCATATCTCGTTTTCCTTGAAACTTTTTACCATCTATTTTGAATTTAAACATCAAGTACTTCAGGTTATGCTTTCTCTTACTGTGGTACATTTTTGTCATCGTCATAAGAATTTTGTGCTTTGTTGTATCAACTGGTGAAACACTTCATTTGATTTCTCGAGGTTATGTATCTCTACATGGACGTTATTGTTGGGTCGTGGTACATATCACATTGCCTGCATGTTCTACACGTCTGTGATGCGGAGCTTTACTACTTACCACCTAATCTTACAAACACATATAATGAGGTTACTTCCGCATTCGTGCATCTTAAACAAGTTCTTCTGGGTTAACTTGGCTGCTACGTTGGCGGTAGCCTCGGGGTATGCTTCGACACACTTCTTGCAAAGAATGTGACAGGTTTGGTTGTTACTTCATAGGCGATTTCCGTCTGATAGGGTCACTTTGTTATCCATAAGAAGGTGCCTGCTGAAACTTTAGACACTTACAACAGAGGACATGCCAAAATCTTATTGGCTTGTGACAGTCACCTCGTCCTCATGACCTGTCCCATGACCAGTAGCGGAGCCAGACTCAACTTTGCTTGTGAACTCGGTTAGAATATTGAGATAAAGTGAGTGAATGATAATTAGAACATGAAGATTTGACATCTCATGTTTTAAAAATCTCATAATAGTCCAGATAAATAACTCGGTAATGAAACCAGGTAAAATACCAAGTGGTAATCTTGATTAGATTTTCAATTTTAATCGTAAGCGATGCCTAACCCCCAATACAGTTTGTTAAAAAAGGGTGAGAGGTGTTTTTCGTTCTATCTGGCGGTTGCTTTTAGTTTTTGCTGAAAACACTGTTGATGCGAAAAAAAGTGCAGAAGGGTGGTGTTTGGTATCATTTGAATAACCTTAATTCCCTGCCATTCACACCCTTGAAACAGAACTGCTTACGGCCCTGAATGACCAATAGTCTCACGTCTCCAATGGCTTATGTGTCTGGACCCACTATTGATTGAGACCGATTTTTGGTGTGTAGACACCGGTCTACAAAATTTGGAAAACTCGAACACGTCTGAGTTGTTGATTAATCACGTGTACGTGTGGATGGGGTGCACTGCGTGGCATGCCTCATCCTCGATGACTCATCAGTTTCCATAATGGTGACCAAGCTGGGTGCCAAAATTACACATACGCCTGCCCTCTCGAGTATTAGCGTATGACTAGTTCGCAGTGGTTGGCGAAAGGTCCAGGGGCCCAGGAGAGTGATCTACCAGGGCATCGGATGCAAAATGTTAAGTGAATAAGTATCTGCAAGGGGCCTTTTTTCCAATTCTACCCTTTGAATTCTAAAGCATGCCAAGTGGGTCATGAGGAGTTTTAAGGCTTTCGGTACCATTGTGAGGTTATCGGTCTATCTCTTGACTGTGTAAATGATTGTGGCAGATATCCAGTCGCCTTAGTTAATTAGCTAAGTCTGCAGTAGATTGTATCGGAAGCATATAAGAATAATGTATTCTTGTGGATTGTTAGCATAAATATTATGGTACATTGGCCCCATCTTATTTTGGCCGTTATCCACACTACCTCCAGTTAATGCTTTTCTGCTTTGGCCATCATAGTGGTGTTTGGATCGATTAAGATCAACTGCTTGACAATACTGAAAACCCTGTCACGAGACTTTCGCATTTTATCGACATTTTGACGGTTCGCCCATCACATCGTCTATTAGAAAAATGCATTATGGGGGTATTCTTAGCTAGATATTGCTCAAAGTTCGCCGATGTTCTGGAGCAAAGGCATCTCAAGGATCAATCACTAAAAGCTAAATCTACTTCATCAAATATTTTTTCTTAACATGTCGCTTGTCACTATTTCTAACTATCTTCTTCGTTTCCGCTTAGCTATCATTTTAATACCATCGAGGTACTTATTTGTGTTACTGTTAACCTGTGACATCTTTAGATGTCATTTGTTATTGTAGCAGTCTTGCCATCAGTTTCTTTTATAACATTTAGCTTCGACTCTTTTAATAAACGGTGTTCGGAGGACAAACTTTTGGCATTTGCCAAACAGTTTGTGTAGTTTTTTTTCCGGTCTGTAGACCTGGTTATCCACTGGAGACCCCCTTCCATGACAATTATGAGCGCTGGGGGTCGGTTTATTGCCACATAAATATTATTTGTAGTACCAACGAGTGTGACCACATTCATGGGAGAGTAAAAGACGTCGTACACATCCAAAGAAGGATCTGACTTATTTTTTAGGGAAGTTATACGGCATATGTCTAGAAATACACAACAGATGGGGATGCAGGTGGTATGAACAGAGCTTCGCACTACCAGTAGTGGAAGTAGATTTGCTGGAGACTCAAAATAGCGCGAATTGTAGTAACAGATGGACATCTTCAGTTTTCTTGGTGCATCTTGGCTTTGAGTTGTTTTGGCACTTCAAACACTTGTAACTGTCCACGTGAACTCTTCTTTTCTCACCTATCTTAATGATGCCGTATAAGCAGAAGAGGGGGTACTTTAGACGACTTGTGTTGAGGAGGTAGCAATGATTTGGCTATTGGATTTTTCTTAAATTGCTGGTTCATTTCGGACACTTTAATGAAGCCTGAATGCTACCAATAGCTCTATTTTTCCTTTGCAGTTTTTGCCGTTGTCTTGGTTAATTGTTGGTGATTAAAAGCCGTAACATTTTAGGTGATGTTCAATATTACTTGATAAAGTGTCGTGAATTTCCTCTAATTCCAAAAAACAACTTGTTTCATGAGGGCTACTTAAAAGGCATTAGTCACAAACGGAAACGTGCATCCAAAGGAAACTGGGTTACTCATGCTTACAGTGAATGCGCTTTTACCGAGCCCTGTTTTTTTGCCTCTAGAGACGGCCAGAAAGTGCAGCACTTCAAGGTGCTACAAGATGAGATGGGCAAGTACTTTGTTTGGCTACGCAAATTTGACTCCATCAACCAGCTGATCGACTACCATCGACGCACTAGCATCTCCCGCGACGGTTTCCTCCTCCTTGTCGATAGGCAGCCCTCCAGGGTGAGTTTTGACTGCCTTCCTTCCCTTCCTTTAATGACAGCCTCTTCATAAAATAGTTGCTGAGTCTGAGTTACTTCTGAGTTCACCGCAAGGCCTGCTTGTTTTGAAGCAACTCTTATAAATTTTTGAGAAGACTGGTAGATTTACGACAGGTGGTATGAGCAGCTCAAGAATTCCTTCTTATGAAATAAACAAATTATGATACGTCATCGTCCGAGACATCCCTGAAGATGGTACACGACGTGCGAATTTGGAGGTTGCTTTGTAATGGGTGCATGAAGGGATGAAGAGATTTGACGGACCTTCATGCTACCACTATGGATGTCGAAGGGCTGGAAAAGGAGAAGTCTCACCTGGTCATGTATAATTAAAATAAATGTCGTCCCACTTTTAACCTCCCTATGGACGATCTTCCGCTTTAACCGTAGACAGGAATCAATCATGCAATCTGAGTGACAATGCTATGAAGGCTCTTATTTTATCCGTGGACTTGGATTCGATTCCTCAGTTAGGCAAACTGCATTTCGTGGTGCTGGAGGCCGAACGATATTCTGCTGCAAACAAGTTCTGTATGCCAAGTGGATAGTGTAAAGTGGTACCTCAGGGTAGCGTCCCTGTTGTCAATGTGGTGCTGTCCATCTACTTATCTGGACTAGTTTATTCCTGCAATGTAGGAAGGTATTTGTCTTTCGGACTTTACAAATAACTACCTTCAAATCAATATTGTAGGCATTCATTCAGGGTTATTTCAATTCGGACTTGCCTCATCAGTGTCCGTTACATTACATGTGGTTGGGATATTTATCACGTTAATTCCTGTTATGAGTCTCCGTAGCTTCGGCCTTCCACCACAGACGCCTTTTTTTCTGTAAGGCTTTTTTGCGTAGTGTACAGCTAGCAGAATCGAGACTGCTATTAACTGCCAATCAAAATAACAATATCAATCTTTTTTAATATTTTAGCAATCCTAGAAACTCCCAGAATAGCAGATTTATTACCCTTTTATTACGATTAGAACTTTACTCGTTCCCTTTAGTGAAATAACGCTTTTCGATTGTCACCATAGGCATACTTTGACCTCTCAAGCAACCAGGATTATTAAATTGATTCTAATGAGGCTTTCCATGTCTCCCTTTTTTGAAATCCACTCTTGATTCACGACCGTAAAAAGATTGTCCATCTTTCTTCCACCCTTTTTTGACAAGTTTGCTACTCACCATCATTTTTTGTTATTCTCAGACGTTACTTTTAGTTGTTTTACTTTTTATGCACGGAGCTTACATGTTGATAGAATTTAGCGCGTGTCTAACTGCCATCAATCACACTTCCAACAAACTATTCGAATCCTTTTTTCACTCTCTCCGCCTAAGTTGACGTCGCAACAACACTGCTTTGTTTCAGCGTCAGCAATTTTTTGCTATTACTTAAACTGCATCTCTGCATTGTTTGAAGATCTTTCGTCTAGTTTCTCTCCTTCTTATGTAAGTTGATAAAAATGACCTTCGTCGAATCCCTCCTTGAAGTAGCTAGATTGCTTCAGACTCACTAATTGCGCTGTTATAACTGGACTGTTTAGATTGACACTTTAATAGCGAAATTAGGCTTCTACTGGATAATTGAGCTCCATGTATGGGATGATAAATAAGCGTCAAGAAAATTACCTCTATAAGGGAGAAAAAAACAGAAACCCGAATACAGGCCTAGCCGGGTCTCAGCCTTTATCGGGTGAAAGTTAAACGTTTTAGGGTTGCATTACATTTGATTAACCTCCCGCTATTTCGCAAAATATTTGTTCCTTTTCTGCCACTTTGACAATAAACACATCTATTCATTTTTCTGAGATTAAAACGACTAAATTTTTATCTCCATCATCCCCTTGCATCACCTGTAGGCTGATTTTAAGATCAAGTCGGCGCTGGTCCCCCGTGTTCTTGGTGCTTCAGTGGCTTTAAGCAAGACTAATTGTTATTGGTTGTGGTTAGCTTCATGCAATTTGACTTAAGCTGGTGCTAGTAACTTCGAGTCGTATTTAAATTTACCAGCTCGTTCTCCATGTGGATCGCATTCTCTACAATGACTCCAGGATTTTTAAAGTGGTTTAAGATCCACTTCATAATTAAATTTGGACTAAAAATAGGATCTCACAATCATACTTCTTCAAAGAAGCATGAGTAAGTTGTAGAATGTAACATTACTAGATGTGAATTCGCTCAAAGAGGCAGTCCAAATTATTATTAAATATACAAGGAATTTTATTATTGATGTGATTCAACGTCATGAGAAACCTGAACTGAGACGAGGCCATTGAATAGTGATAGATGAAAATAACAGATCGCTTACTGAACTACTTGTAACTGTACCAATAGAGCCGTTTTAGCATTTGTTGAAGGTTGAAAGAATTCGGTAAGTGTTGCCTCTTTGCAATTGCTAAAGCTCCGTAAACCTGGCCACTTAAAATCTTCGGGGCAGTCACTCTGACGCATATATAACAATGCACGCGGCCATGTGGGCTGCGTTAAGAAAACAAAGAGCCTGTGAGCAGAATAACAAGGAAACAGAGGCGGCATCGCTCGACTTGCTATTCATTTCTATCCATTTCAGCGTAGTCTGGTTTCTAGAGGTGCTACACCGCGTTATTTTTGGAAGAATGAAATCCTCTAAATAACAAAAATTTACACGTACTATCGAGTACGATATGGGTGGATTAAGTAGCTGATGTGGTTGCTTTGAAAGCCTTAACGAGGTTAGTCTACTAATTGCACATTTAATGGGTTAAGGTAAAGCAATGGGAAGCGGCGAGACTTGATTACGTTAAGAAGGAGGAGGGTGGATGCATGCAATCAAAGGAGATCTTGTTTCGTCGAATCATGAAAGCTGTGAGTTTTATATGAAACCACATTACTGTAGGCGAAGCACACAATGCATACAAGGACTTTTGCTTTTGTCATTGTTGTCGTCATGGCTCTTTCTTTTATGCCAAATTACATACGTAGGTAGGGATATTTATGGAGTGTTAGCGGCAATATAAGCTGCTGCAGTTGTGTGACACGTGATGTGATATATTAGGAAGATGGGGCCTCATTCATGTGAATTGAAGAAAAAAAGGAGTATTTCCATTTATGAT
>NW_020170542.1:9666-43366 GCF_000524195.1 Echinococcus granulosus | reverse complement strand
AAACACAAAAATATCAAATGCTTCTCTCTCTCCTTTACACGAATTTTTCGAGCTATTGACTGATAATTGAATCTATTTTAAATTTTGAGTTTTCCTTAGTATTTGGTAAATGTTTTTGCTCTATTTATATTATTTATGTTAATAGAATGGTTGGACCAATGGTTTTCGCGCTAGGTGGATTCGTGATTGCTTTTTCAATTTGAAATTGAAACAATTTTAAATGAAATGAATTGGCATGTCTGAGTGTAAAGTAGGAATTTTAGCGGTAGCTGCATCTTGGGTGGGCGACAAATTCTTCGTCTTTGGATCAACAAGTATCTATTTGCATGTTTTGGCTTATAGATGATTAGCATGGGACGCGGAGACCAACAGTCTCAGATGGTGCAGCGGGTGATTGCGCGTTTTGATTTTAATGCCTCAGAGCCGGAGGAGTTGTCATTCCATCGGGGTGACGTGATTGAAGTGTTGGGCCAGGAGGACGAAAATTGGTGGCGCGGTCGAATCTCCAACACCGGCTCTACCGGCCTCTTCCCTGCCAACTACGTGGACACCCTACCACCCATTATGCCCAATGCTGCTCACCGTCCCACCAACTAGGCTACTGCCGCCGACTTCAAAATTACCAGTCCGATTTTTCACCCTCCTTCCTCACTCCCATTTTCTTGTGATGCTAACCACGCCGGCACAAGACTACCGACTCATTTCTGATTCCTCATCTCTCACTTCCTTTGTTCGATCGATGACTTTCTCGTTCGTTCGCTTCTTCGTCTAACGCCTTTCTCCTTCAATTCTAAACCAGCGTATGTGTGTGTATGTCTGTCAATGCGTAACTGTGTATACTGCGCGGCTACTCCCCTTACTACCTGATCCGAGTTGGTTACCCGCCGACCCAATCCTTGTCTCATCGCATTACATTGTTGCTCATGCTGACGCCTCGTGCTGCTGCGCCCGTGTTATGCTACCATTCGAAGTTGCTGTTGCCACTGCCACCGCCACCGCCGCTGGTGCTGCTGCCGCTAAAATGGTGTCTCATCCCTTTTCTGGTCTCCTTCGGGGTTAAGGAAAGGGCGGAAGAGATGAACCATGGGGTGGAAAGGTCCGAGGTTCCCAGATTCTTAGTGGTTAACCAATAGACCGGTGGCACTGAGATGGGTGGATGAATTCGAAGTGTATAGAAAGATCGGGGCCGGATGAGTGAGCTTAAGATGAGAAGTCAGGTGGGGTCTTGAGTAGAGGCAGAATTTGAGTACTGATGACAGAGTTCCCAACAGGATGCTATTGAGGTGGGGGGCGTACGATAACAGCCTTTAATTAAAGTATTGTTTGGATTTTGTTTTGGGTTCACGCACTCTCCTTACGTGTCACAGTGCTTGGACTAAAACTGGCTTGTAAGCAGCAAAAGGAATGCGTTAATTTTGGTGAGTAATTGCTTTTTAAATAAGAATGGCCTAAGGCGAATTCTGCAGTTGATTTTAACAGTACATTTATTTGAACCAATTATTAAGTGAACTGTAGAGTCCCGAGACTCCCTGAAGACGAAAGAAGACACAATACTTGGGCAGAATATATATTCAGCGTAGAGAAGGTGTCTGGGCTATTGGCATGACCCAAAAGGCCAGCCCACCCAGCGAGGTACAAGGGGGCTAATTCAAAGCACAAAAGTGGCGCCTCACCAGGACCAAGGGATAAACCACTATCGTACTACAGAACAAAACCTTAAATTTGATAATCGATTCACAGCCGTTGTTCCATGGTGAGTGCGGTTGAAGAGAAATTAAGCTGGGTGAAGCATGTATTCAGTTAGCATTTAGCCCGGAATAATACCAAAATGCACTGAGCTACTGACTGTCGATATGAATGTTACAAATACCATTTTTGGGTGTTTGTGTTTCATAAAAAAACAAGTGGCACAAAGTGGTAAAGGTACTAAAGCAACTAGTCTGTGAAAAATACGAAATTTCTTCTGCAAAATAAATGTTTGCAAATACTAAAGCATTTTAATTACAGTAAATACTTTATTCATGGACTAATATATTGGAAACCCAGCCTTTGTTTGAGTAAACCAGGGTTTTGCATCGCAAAAATGCCGAAACGTTTTCTGTGTGATCTTAAGGTGGCTGAATTACGTAACGAACTAGAAAAACGCGGTGTAGACAAAAGTGGTGTGAAACCAATTTTAATGGAACGATTGAGAGAAGTATTGCTGTGTAATCCTACTTATTTTCAGATTATTCTGAAGGAGGGCTACGACCCAGCGACGTTCAACTTTAAGAATGCTAGTAACCCGGGGGTGGGTCCACCTGGTGACGGTCTGCGTGTTAAGGTAGATAAACATTTCATTTTGGATAAATGTTTATAGGTGGAAACCTCTGATGTTGAGGCCGCAATCGGTAAGTCAATTCGTTTGTGTCACTGATTGCCTGGGTCCCCTTCCCAAGTTTTTTGCGTTATTAATGGTCTGCGTGGTTAGCTTCTGCATTTAATGGTGTGCTTTCAATTCGGGTAGAGGGTTTTGTTGGCATTTTCTGGGGGTTGTGCCCCTGGAGCCTACTTAATTTGGATTGTATCCAACTTCTAAGACATCCCATGTAATCGACGTGGATAATGTGTTCGATTGCCGGATGTTTCATCTTCTAATGCATACATTGTGATTTGCGATCCTCAAGCGGAACTGGATAATTCAGGACGGCCTGAATCACACCTGACATCTGTGTCAGAGGGTTCAATTGGTGCCGCAGAGGCGTCCGAAATTGATGATAAAGCAAAGGAGGATGCAAATGAGCAATCAGAAGACGCAACCACTTTTGTGGTTAGGGTTGGTGAAAATGAAGACGACTTGGACTATGACATTAAGGATGCATCGGCTTCTGCTGAAGAGCGCCAAAAGGAAACGAAAATGTCACCCTCCGCTAAGAATGTGGACAGGTTGGTCTGCCTGAAACTTCGACTTCCTCCACGCCAGGCTTGTCTGGTTCATCCGACTTCCTTTTCATTTCAGCGAAGCTAGCACCACTACAAAACAAATATACCCGGAAAAACAGCTAGGTAAATTGCAGTCAAGCAAGACTTCAATCACCTCCGAGCAAGCCTATCTGCGTGTGAGCAATTTGAAAATGCCCACGAAAGCTGTTGATTTAAAGCAATTTTTCAGCTCTCATGGCAAGGTCGTTTCAGGCAAGATTTTGGCAAGTACACGCGCTCCCGGTGGATGCGTTGGTTTTTTGAAAATGGCCTCTGCAGAGGACGCTGCCGCATGCATTAAAAAGTTAGATGGGACCGAATTTAATGGCAAAATCATAAAAATTGAAGCCACAGACAAAGTTCCCTCTTCTATATCAAAAGCACCCAAGAAAGAGTCATCGTCCGGTCCCGACAAAATCAAGCCCGTTGGGACACCGGCTCCATCTAAATCAAGCCGTTTTCGTGGAGGAGACGTAGGTATGTCTGCCTTGTGCAGTGTGTGTGAATCATCATCATCCTGCCCTACTTTACTAGGTAGTCGAGCTGTCGTTAGCTCACGTTCCATTGAGTCCGGTGGTGGTGTAGGCTCTGCTTCGCCGAACGGGCGCCTTCATCGTCGCAGTGCCCGAAATATACTGGGACGATATCGGAAATCCGCGCTCATCAATTCCCACTTCACACGTTCCCTCCAAAGAGCTCAAAATTTCATGCACCATGCTGGAGGCAGCGTGACAGTCTCTGCACGATCGTTTCGAGTCCGACAAAATCGACGTCGCATTTCTGATGAAGCTGAGGCTGTCGGTAGTGATCCAAAAAGATCCCGTTTCAAAATAGTGAGTAACTCTCATATTTCCGTCGTCTTGACTTTGGCGGAGCTGAAGGGGTTTTCAGTACACCCTGCCGATGCTGCTATCTCAAGTTGAAGAATTCTGAAGTTAAATCAATGGTGAATGTACTGTGTTGAATGGCTACCAAATAACAATCATGAGTCCAAGAGTTTCTAGATGGGAGATACACTGTCTTCCAACCATGCACTCTTTTCTCGTTGTTGTGATGCCTATGCTTGTATGCGCACTTAACGTGTCTTTGTCTTTAGCCTTGTCCAAGAGTTCACTACTACGAAAGCTTACCGGCCTTTACACAGTATAATTCATCGAGGTAAGCTGGTTGCTCGTTGATATGTCCGATTCAGAACCCGCTGTGATGAGCATTCGGAGCGAGAAGCACCCCACGATCATCGCTGTAGAGGAACGCGGGAATCCTACCCTGTTCGGACACGCAGAGACGAGTCGTACTCTGTCCACTCTGCTGACGTGTATTATCGACGTGGATCTCGTTTTGCCTCGCCCCAGGAAGAGATACCGTCCCGGCACTACGCCAAACCCGTGGTCTACAGACGCCCCCCAACTGATAGATTTGATGTACCTGTGGGCTACGTGGGAGATGGCGGTGGTAGTAGTTCGTTGTATCGACACCGAGTGCGCTACAACAACTACATCGTCAGTTGTGGTGGCACCGATGACGCTCGACCCCGTATCTTTGATGCGAACTATAGACAACAATCCCGAGCGCGTGGTAGCCAGTACAAGTCCTACCAAAATAGCAACAGAATCAACAAAGACGATCACCTTTTGCATCCAAGTAGACATCCAAATGATCGAGAACCCATTTGGCAAGTCGACTTTACACATTGCTGTTTCTGTACTGGCGAGAGGAGCCTATCAGGGAGTCCTGTACTGTGACTCAGAGCGAAGTCGAAAGAGATTTTGGCAAGACTTTCGAAATAAACACATAGTTTCTTCCGCCTCGACGAATGTGAACCCTGCCTAAAAGATTGAAATCCCGTTGAATTTCCCTAGATGTCTCGGCTTCGAATAGAGTTGAATGAGGGAGGAGTTTGCGCGTATGCCGCACTAGCACTGATTTCAACAAACGTTACTTCGATTCCAAACGGTCTCGGCAAGATGTTTCAGAATTCTGTGCACTTACCTACCCCACGAGGTCCCAATTCGTTTTAAAACTGAAATATTGTCAACACTTCCTGTGGAGGCGCTTCTATGCCCCTTAAATCGACCGATTCCCGCCACCACTGCTCGTAGTTATTCCCAAACCGGCATGAAAAGAGCTTCCGCTGAAAGGCGGCTTTATTGATTGTTACTCTTTGCACATAGGAAAACTCCTGATCCTTCGACATCTCACAGACATCGCTCAAGGGATAGATCACGGTCACCACCGCCAAGTCGTGCAAGCGGAGTGAGCAGATCCCGATCGCCACCACCGTTACCTCCACCCATTCATTACACCCGTCGGTCCCCTCCTCCTCCCTCTTCCTCGTTGGCGTCTCACAAGCATCGTCCCAACTACGAAACTTCCTCCGCCAGTAGTTATTCCAGACGTGCGGGTGGTGGTGACACTCATCAGAGTTACCCGCAAGCGTCTGGCTCCATGCCCTCATCCTCCAGGATTTCGCAGAAGGTCTCCCATATCATTGACTACGGGCATAGATCCAGTAGGCTATTTTTTCGTTGTCTGATCGATTTCAGCACTTTCTTGCAACCTCCGACAGTTTTATTGTCTCGAAATAAGTAGGGGCTACTGCGTAGTTATTGCTTGATCTACTGTTAAAGTCTACTGCGCATATTTGGGGTAGCGAGACCCCCAACTAACGTAGGCTACTAGTTTCGCTAGTCTGTTGCAGCTTATGCTTCTTGTGCGCCTTCTGTTCCTTCAAGTAGGCTTTCAATAGTGAGTTTGAGGTAAATCTGGATCAGTCCACCCGGTTGTAACGTCACTGTCTGCTGGTTGTTGAAGCGCCATAATCAAACAGCAAGGGCAATAATTTGAGCATCGGAATAAAGCTTAGGTGCTTCAGTGATTTGTTGATGGAAGTGGATGCGCACACTTATTTGCAAATCAGTGATGTACTATGGCAGAGGTAAGTGCTCTATGTTTTTGCTCTAGGCGCCAATAAGTCCATCCCCAGTTGGCAGTCCTCATCGCGGTCACAGAATTTCGATGCTTCCGGATTCTCCAGTGGTGGAGCTGTTGGTGGGAGTAGAGGGGGCGGCAGCGGCTACTCTTCCACCCAGTGGCGCTCTTCTGGATACAGCTCACGACAGCAAACACGCTATTGAAAATAACGAACATATTTTTACTGTGCATTATTGGAACTAATCCTGTGGGATGTGCTAAAGAGAGGCCCTTTTGTTGTTGTCGGTGGACGTTAGATTGCACTTCTGTCTTTGAGTTTATTAGAGTCACCGGCACAGTTAAACGGCCTTCCTACCCCTCCCGCGGTTACCGCTGTGATCTCATACCTCCACCCCGAAACGATGCTAGCTCCGTCCGGAATAAACCCCTCTCTGAACCACTCTGATATTCCTCCACGCTGAACGTGGGTTGCCACAGGGATTAATCTAAGCCATTGGTAAACGTTCGCCGACCGCTGCATTTGATCTAATAGTCGAAGCCGATGAGCGTTGGTTCTGTGACGGACAAGTGAAAAACTTCAAAAATGTCACCACCGGCACGCATGAGTTTCCCCAACGGCCACTGCTCTATTATATTCGGATAACCTCGAAACTCCTCAGGGTTGATTTGCGTAAATCTTGCCTCAGTGAAGATGACTTATTAGGGAAATTGGATCAAGTGATCCCTTAAACATTACTGATCTGAGTAAATGTTTATCCTTAGTCCTCCGTATGAGCTATTTTTGGTGAAGTGATGGATTACGTGTGATCCGACAAATATATGAGGCATGGCGGACCTACGAAAGTTTCCGGACAAAAGTCACTGTGCACACTAGTTGCCTCTCGGATGTTTCCTCTGTTCCAAGTCGACTCGCCTCTAGGTTCGCCTCCAAAACCGACACATAAGGAGGAAGGGGGAGATGGAATACTAATGCAAACAAATACGCAGTCACGTGGGCGCACACACAGGGAAAAAATCGGTTGGAGAATGTGGGGAAAACAATGAGTACGCCAGGGTATATACATAAAAGCCTGCGAAAACGCCAAATTAACCTTAATCCCTCCATATTACCACCGGGGTGAGCGGCGGGTCCCGACACCGCCACCACTAGTGCCATCGCCACGCGCGCGACGCTTGCCCAACCCACTGTATTGCCCACTCGATTCAGAATGCTGCTGTTGCTGCTTCCGATGATACATTCCACGTGGAACATTCGGAGACGGTGTTGGCTGCTGGTGGTGACGCGAGTAGCGGTGGTGTCTCGACGGAGGCGATTCTGGATAGGCCGAGGGGCCAGGATGGTACTCATAGGCCTCGTCGTCATCATCCACATCAGCCAGACCCTCTTCATCTTCCTCTTCTTCCTCATCTTCATCGAAGTAGTCGTCAGGTGGTGGTGGTGGCGGGGCGTGGTGGTGGTGACTACCAGCGGCCGTGCGACGCTGTTTGCTCGGCGGGCCCAAGGCGCGCGATTTATGGGACTTTGGGGGCGGAGGCGCAGAGCGTCGCATCCCTAGGTCCGGCTTTTGCAACTGCCGTGGATACAGCGCCCAGATATCGGCCACGTCGTGGATATAGAGGCTATGATTCTCCAGCTCCTTGGAGATGTCTGCGCCGCATTTGTAAAGCTTGCTATGGTCCAACTTGTAAGTGAGCCAGTCGTCAGCTGGAATGTGCCGAACCGCTGGTCGCTGAAAGCGATGAAAAGAGGGAGTTAGTTTAGATGAGAGTCCTCCAAAAAATGAGGTAGATTTAATGAAACTCACTGGTACTGGTGGTTTTGCAGGCAGTTGGGCTTTCTGAATAGGGGCGTGCGATGGACCCGGATGACCTATCAGCTAAAGGAAAGATGGGGAAGGCACGTGACAACTACGCTGCAACCCAGAATATGGACTCTGATAATAATGATGTAACCTAACAACTTCTAGAGAAATCTGATAACAATGCAGTGACTAACCCTTGCACTACTGCAAGAGATAGTATGACAGACCTCTACGCCTTGCACTACCAAAGGTTGAAAGCTATGGAGGTGGAAAAGCAAATTATCTACAGAAGTACTTACGAAGTGCGTTCAATCGCTTATTGGGGCGAGTGCTTCAAATTGTCAAATAAAACGCAATCAAGAACCATTTCAATGAGCTAATAAAACAAAATTAAAAGTGAGCGTTTTTTTGGAGCGAGTTAGCAATGAGACGAAGGGGAGGTGAGCTACAATCCAAACTAAGCTCGATTTCAGTTTGAAAATCTGAAACTGGAGTAGGGAAGAGAAGGTTGATTCTCAAGTTAGTCAACTATAAAATTAAGAACTTCCAAAACTGCGCTTTTCAAAAAGGACTAAAAGTCGGAAACTTTAAGCTCGTGACCGGTGAAGGTGCAGGGTGCCAACGCTAAATCAGGGATAAAAAGACGTCGGAGAATGGGACTTCGGAAAAAAACAATCATATAATTAAGGGATCATACGCCGAATTACAGATACCAAAGAGGTAATGGTGCAAATGGCAAAAGAATGGAGGACATAAGTCTGTCGTTCCAACCACCCTTGCACATTTTGCAAATCTCGACTCGATTTCAGTGGTGCAATCACCTGTAAGAACAGGACTTGACGCAAATTACTGGATAAGACGAAGGCTCCTACGTACCAGCACTGTTGGTCCGTGAAGTCATCCTTGACAAAAAGCGTGTGCTTTAAGATAAATGGAAAAAGTATTTAAGTACTTGATAATGCTTCTCCACCATCTTCCCAAAACCATCGAGGATTTCAGGTTCACATCTACTAAGAGGTAAGACGGAGTTTCAGGTGTTTTGACACCTTGTAAAGTACAGGTATCATTTACAATGAACACAAGCGACAGGATCGTAGAACGAAAAAGGGTGGTATGTACCATCTTTTCAACGAGCAAGAAATTACTTTAAGACAGACAAAGTGACAAACGAGAATCGCCAACCAAAAAACCCTTTCCAGCTGCTGCCAGTAAAGTCACAATAGCCTCGAAAAAATCGGAAATTAACTAGGAGACGCGAAGAAAGATTCGTGAAAAATGTGAAGCTATAAGAGATCCTCCCTAAGGGGTCTTCACAAATGTTCTGGCCAATAAATGTCGCCGCAAAACAAGCTGAATGAAAGCAACAGTGGGAGGTTGAAGAGGCATGAAACTTTCCACAAAAGACAGGAAAGTAAACAAAGAACTGTGAAGTATTCAAAGGCGACATAACAGTTAAAATATAGGCGATGGAGGGTCACGATTATTTGCAAGGGAAAAGGGCACATACCGAACTGGAGATGAGACCAGGCGCAACGCCACTACCGCCAGCAGCAACCACGTATCCAGCAGAGGCAGAAGGTGTAATGTCGATACTGGCGTGGGGGGAGACGAAGACAGTAGTAGGCGGCTTTGGCAAGATGGGGACGTACTGGGGCGTGGAGCCGACGGTGGCTCCCGCCACACCTCCACCTTCGCCACTCCCTCCAGCCGCTGCCACCGCCGCAGCAGCAAGCGATGCCGTGGTAGAAGCCGCGGGGTCAGGAGGCAGTGGTTTGCCGGTCAGTGTGGCACAAGCCCGAAGGAAGTCGCGCAGCTGCGGCAGGCGCGCACATTGCGGTGTCATTAACGGTCGAATTCCCACGCAGATTACCTGGTGGAGAAAGAATACACTAATTAGGGTACTACCCAGATATCAGAGCACACAAAGAAAGTGACGGATTTTGGATGTTGTAAGCTGAATTCGTCAAAAAGCGGTTATGAACTAGCACTGTGTAACTCAGTCAACTAATCCAATTATCACCCTTGGAGCACAACCTAACTTCTACTCAGAATAGGTGGTGTGCACTAAATGATTGGCTATTCGACAACAGATCCAACGGACAAAACATAACAACAAAGAAGACCACACCGAAAAAAAATAGAATTTGCCCAAAAATCAAGTGGAAACAGTGGTCTCTCATACCGGCAAGCATGAAGATAGCCTATGACAAGATACACATCGAATACTTCCTAATTCTAATGATCAAGTGTTAAAAAATAGCAATAAATTTATTCGTAATGAATTTATAAGGTGCGATAATGAACTGTGCACTCCAAGGTGATCAAATTAACCGGCAGGGACATTGCTAGCTGCTATTTTCAAAGCAAATCCGAGCAATACAAAAAGGCTTTGGCAAGTGCACTGTTATGGTTCGCTTAACCAGCTGCTTTTGTTTTGAAACAATACCAGTCATCAAGGTGGCACTCTTAGCGCCCTAGTGCGTCCCTTATGCTGATGTTCAATTTGATCAGATACCATCTTCCGCAAATTTTTAAATACGAACAAATCAACTTTTGAATAAGTCAGCCTTAATAAGGAATTAATTCCGTAGTTGACTAAGCCTAAAGGAGTGGCTACCCTGCTCTAACTCATGCTACAAAATGTCGTGTCTGAGTCGCTAAAGCTTGCCAAGTAAGGAGAAACCTAGATTGATTAAGCGATATCGAGTGCAAGGCTCTCAACAATACAATTCCATCTCAAAAAGAAGTCCAACAATGATTCAGGCAGAAAATAGGAAGGGAGATTCTGAAGGCTAATGAATGGAAAAGGCAAGTGGCAAGGGTCAAGTGGTGAGAAATTTAGACACATTACAAGCAAGACGAATTATCACCCAACATGAACCTATAAATCAAACAAAACAAGGACAGCGGCACGCAACAAAGTAAGCACATTAGGTTAAGCAACCCCATGCTGCATCAAAGTTGCCAACTGCTGAACCCAGAGCCGGGTCAGTAATCACATCGACGCGGAGACTAAAATAAACACGCAATCAAAACAGAATAAAGATACGAACCTCAATCTATTTTGCATAAACTGGAAACCATATGTAAAAAAGCGACTTCATCGTTTAGCGATAGGAAATTGAGCGTCTGATTCGTCTGAATTCAAGACCAGAAGCCTGATAACAACTTCAGTTAATTGGGACTCGGGCTACTGAGGTGGACTAGTGAAAATGCCCATGACACCACTAAGAATAAGCGATCCACGCCTTTCTAATAATAGTAAAGTATTGGTCTGTCGGTTTTGCATCAGCTATCATAAAAGAAGTTGTCCAGTTGATCAACGCCTGAGGTAGTGATTCCTTGTCACTAGAACGAAAGACAGCCCATTGAAGTCTGATGTTTTAAGCACAGTGAACAAATAAAAGAAAAAGAATTCAGCACAAATCTTCAGCCTAACTATCTACTGCTAAACCACCCCCAAAACTCCCAGATGACAAGATAAACAATCTGGGTCGAAATGGCGCAATCACAGAGTTGGATTGCCGCCGCACCAACGATACACGAACCTTGCTGGAGGAATTCACCATCTTGCCAAGTTTCCCCGGAGGACTGACAGCAAGGAGGCTGGTGTGAGGCGTGCCGGAGCAGATGTGGGCTAGATGATGTCCCAGTTGAGAGTTGAGCCATGCAAAGTCAAGCAAGACTACGGCGAAGGGATCCATGGCTTTGGGCGTCGAAGTCTCACGCACCGCATCCTCCAACAGCTTCACAACAGAGTTTACACCAGTCTGCATATGGCTCCTACAAAATTACCTTCAGGCTTCACGGCGCTAACGTACCAAAAAAGGTCGACATCTATCTTGTCAGAAAGCTGATTGGCGGGAAGAGCTTCGATTCGCGTATATTTTGAGAAGAGGCTTTCCAAATCACCGAAAATTTTGTTTTCCTCTTTGATGATCGGAACCCTGGTTGGGGAAAAAGATGCGTGAGGAAGACAAAAAAGAATCTACCCTAAAACTAGCCGCAGTGTGAAGGGTTGACAGATATTCTTTGGAGGTGGGACGGATTTTCCAGCGGTTTTTTGTTTGTCGGCCAACGTGACTACTTGTGCACACTCAGCGGCCATATTCGAAGAGGAGGGGCTTACTTTTCAAGGGAAATTGAATAGTCTAAAAAAGATAAACTTAGCTAGCCTCATACTTATAGTCAGACGATAAGATCAAACATCAGACAGGAAGAAATGTGACAAAATAAGGAGGTCAAGGCGAACATCAATTACTGACTGCAGAGCTTAAGCTTTGGTTTAGAATTATAAAATCCAGTCACAGTAATGTCCTACCAATAGAAGCTCTTCCCAAACTGTAGTTGTAAAGATCAAGTGGGGAGGACAGTCCTGGATTTAATCGATTGAAACTTTGGATAAGAGGGTGCAAAATTTCAAGAACAAAATGTTGGAAACACATGTGAGAGACAAAATAACACGGTACCCCGGGTATGAAATAGGAGAATATAGGGTGTCTATGCAAAAAATTACAGTGGACAGTGTAACGTACGACAGAGTTAGGATGGCAACGAAACTCTGCAAAACCAATATATACAACCGATTTGCAATTCGCAAAACTAGAAAAACCCTTTATTCATCACAAAACGGTTGTATACTATCGATGTGAAAAAATTCTATTAACAAAGGCGAAAATAGCCTACGTGTATTCAAAAGTCCTAAATAATCTGTAGCCCAATTGGACCGGAAAAATTCCGTAAATTGACCGCGCTTCTACCAGTCACCTCACTAAATCACCTTTGCATTATGTTTAGAAATACATCAACCTACCCCTTTAAATAAAGCCAACGGTAAGCTATCGCTCAAATGCGCTTTAATTTGCCTGATTTCTCGAAAAGCGTAGACATTTTTATCTAGCAATTACCAAGCATATTTAATTTCCCATTTTGGATAAACATGACCTATTAGAAGAGTAACCATCCTAAAGACTTTAAGTACACACTGCATAAAGGAAAATGAAGCACATCAGTGTCATCCGTTTTTTGCTTCTTTTCCCGGTTTTGATTTCAGCTTCGAAAAGTATAATAGACACTGCATTCGTTTTACCAATTATGGGTCTCAAATATACCTCTGCTCTAAAACTAAGTGACTGCTTTCTAACTTTTACATGTACATCATCGTCTAATGTTCCTATCATAATTTTACTCAGTACGACCTTTTATCCCCTTCCCACCCTCACGGTCGCGGCTATAAATAAGGTAAATTTAACTTCGTAATTTTTCGTGCTATAAATACAATCAGCAGCTCTTTCGCTTAAATATCTAGGCCTATAGGCCTGTGCGGTTTTCCATATTTATCCTGCGGCTTGGCATTCGGTCAATGTCATTTACCTCTCAGTCTTCCGTACGTTAACGATGCAGGTTCTTCGCAGTACTTCGGACTGCTGAGACATAATGGAAGTTTTTGGGGTAAAAGGAAGGGAGAGGGCTACAAAAGGTAACAGTTAGTCGCATTAAGGCCAAAGTTGTACCTTGGTTTAAAACAAAATCCTGCTAGATGTAGTTTTTTGAGAAATAACAACCAAGTAAAAACCAAATGCGATGCCTAAAATGAGGATTCAATGAATTCCGCTCTTTAGTTTACAATGCCATTTCCCCTTGAAAAATTTCCTTAAATAGGCACAATCTTTAATCGCCCAAATATGCATCACTTTCATAATGGAGAAAGCACTATATTCAATCATCGGAAAAGCGCATAGTCCTAAAATTGCGAAAATTGTGACAAAGCTCAGAATTCATGAGCCTTATAACCAGTTACGAATGCCTATAAAATCCAAAACAAAATGGTTAAAATAGCTACTTAAGCGCTCATGTAAAAATTAAAATTATTCATTACTTCATAAGTAGTGGTCGAGCATGCCTAACTAGTTAGTGCAAAAGACTGCCTAAATGGTGGTAAATAAAACAATTTTAATGTATATAAGTCAAAATAAAGTTTGACTGTTCCTACAAACATCTAACTAATGAAATCGTCACAGCTTTTCGCGTCGCCTTAGAAGTCCCAAAAACATATGCCAGTGTATTGGATTGTTTAAACGTCAGTCCATAGAAGGAGGTGGAGGCTATGCGCGTGGCTGGAAGACTATGCTATATGACCTCAAAAATGAAGTGCTCGTGTGCTCTATATGCTCGTAAACCGACACCATATTATTGCGAATAATTATATGATAGATTTCTTTTCCATGGCTGCTGCTTAGACTCTATCCTTCAGTACCACAACCTACTCAATATTATAAAATTCATTGCTCCGATATAATCGGTAATCTCTCGGCTTTTAATGAGGCGCATCGATATTTGGTCTCAATGTAGTACGTTGTCTGTTTTTTCAGCTCGCGGTTTTGATAAAGGGGTCGCTTTGGTTCTCCACCAAATTGCCTGTCCTGGGTGGGCGGACGTCTGGGCCATGCCAGTAGCCCTAGACCTTCCGCATTTCGAATGCATATGTACTGCCCGAGTATTATGTTCTCCTTCCTCTCCAGGGAAGTCTCAGTGCGCTGCATTGCTGGCAGCAGGAAGCCAATGCGATCTTAAAGATCATTTTTTTTCTTATTGCTACGGCTGGGTGATAAATAGTAGTGGCGTGCAAGAAGTGCATATACCACGGATGGAAGGAAAGGTGAAGATCCTTGACAGAAGGGCTGAAAATGACGTCAACCTTAAGTAGCTACCCCAGTCCCGTTGTCTGCGGAAAAGATATTAACAACGGAAGGGGCACTAGCCATGAACCATCCAGGAAAGTTCAGCCTAGAGAAGCCCACCTTTCCAATATTAAGGTCAAGTGTGTAGGACATGCAATACCTCCTCCACCTCTCTACCAGCTAAATAGAAATCTGATAGATATGGGTGGGATAACGTGGCAAAGAGGAACAGAAGTGAAACCCTGCCTCCAAGGAACCATGTAAACCTAGTACCTTGTTGCATGACTCTGCGTTTAGGCCAGTGTTCTTACGAATAGCTAGGGAGTAGGCATGATGACCAGCACCTTTCCTTGTCCCCAAATCCAGCTCCCATAGAGGACCAAACTTCAGATCCATTAAAATCGTCAAGAGGGATCAGTGACGTTGTGGCCGAGTACATCTTCGGTTGAATAGAAATTTGGTGACTGGCACGGTAGGCTCGTGGTTGTTTCCTTCTAGCACCAATTGCATTATGATGGCTAACGCGAGAGGCTGACCAAGGAGAGCACCAGAAACGTCGCTCAAAAGAGAGAAGTGGTAGTTCAATACGTTGTTTGTTTAAACTCTCGGTTTTTGATAAAGGGGCCACTTTGGACTTCCACTATTGCCCTCTCGTCGGGTTGACTGGCCTTTGGACCATACCAGTAGCCCCAAGCTCTAATATATGTAGCATAGGTATATACATATCTACATATTCTGTCCTAGTTCTATGCCTTCTTGCATCTTCGGTAAGTCTGGGAGTGCTACACTAACTGCAGCACTGTATCCATCGAATTGGAAGTTTTGCTTCCTTTATGAAATGCATTGGAGGAGGAGACAGTGCCTAAAATTGAATATGCTTAGTAAGATAATCTTTGTACGTGTCATTTACGAAATAGGAGGGTGGTGGCATGCTCACGTTATTCTTAATTTGTTATATAAATATTGTGAACAGCTCTGTACGACCATTTTGGAATCACTCCAGCACAAAATTTCTTCGCTTGCTGTATTCACTCTTGCAGAATGTAAGATTGAGGTAATAACCTGAAGTGATTGTCACTTCAGCAGTTCTTCCACATTAGGCTTCCACAAAATCAACTTTTCACTACAGATGCCTTTCTTCCGAGCTGGCACGACAGAAGCACAAATTTTGGGGATTGAAAAACTCTGCCTAATTAAGTGAACAGTTAAGCACACATTAAACTTTTGCAGTTCTTTGCTAGTTTTTAACTCTTCGGTGAATAACGCGTGTATGTAACTCACAGCAAATTGTACATCAACTCGTCAATATGGCCTTTCAAGTCATGCCGGTACTATCACACTGCTTCTGTAGGTTAGTAGTATATTTGCTATTATGCTGCTACGGCTACTTATGGCTTCAGGAAGGACTGATGTAATACGATAGTGGTTTATCCCTCGGCATTGGTGAGGAGCCACTTTTGTACTTTGAATTAGCCCCCTCGTACCTCGCTGGGTGGGCTAGCCTTTTGAGCCATGCCAACAGTCCAGACACCTTTTCTGCGTTGAATGTATATTCTGCTCGAGTATTGTGTCTTCTTTCGTCTTCAGGGAGTACCGGGACGCTACACTGAGGGCGCCACACAACCACACCATAACCGGTGTAATTTCATACGAAGTTGAACTTTTGTGAATGAAATATGCTGGATAAATAATAAGCCAATATTAGTGTATCAATTTCAAAATTCCTAAAAGATTGCTTGGGTAATAGGGTGTGTATGTGCTTCAAATAACGGTCAAAAGACATTTAAGTAGATAAACCATGTGCTACAAAAGGCAAAACTAGGAACTTCCTATAAAAAGTGCATAATAGGACTGCGCTTTTGCTAGTTAGGACATGTTTTATGACGTGAAAATTATTTCGATAAGTCGACAGAATGGCGGGGATACCACATACAGTTTTGTGCCCTTGTTGAAGGCCTCATATGCAATTTTTAAGCCTCTATTTTGTCCATGATGTTTTTGTTACTTTGGATTTAGGGGCTAAAATGGCTCTCAATTATATATAATAACTTATATGCAAAGTGGGCAGTGCAGTAAATCTTTGAATTTGTAATTGTGAGGACATGAATACTCATTTGATAGCATGGATAGCACTATATCACCTACAAATGTATTTTTGTCTCACCAAATCTTCTGAATTAAGTTTTCTAACTTCCATGCTAGAGCTTGATTTTTAATTGGCTAGAAGTAGCGGCCTTTACGTGTATGTGGTGTTGTGGTGTAGTGTTTCGTGTAGAATTAGGACATTAACTTGTTTGACCTTCTACTAGGCTTAAGCATCATACGGACGCTACTTCGGTTATATTCTAACAAAGCACCCTTTTTTCGAGTCATTTAGGAGCTTAGTCCAGTTTTCTCTATCAGTTAACTTCAAATGCTTCGTCTATTTGGTAGCTGCTTTAGTGTGAAGGTATGTGATGTTCTAGATGAGCTCAGCCAAAGAAAAACCCTTTGATGCTTGGGATGAGTTTGGTTCCTTAATTTGCCCAAAACTGGCTTTCTAGTTGGGGATGCAGGTGTCCTCTGATCCACTCAAACCTTCCAAGTCCAAGGCGGAACTTAGGCGCGAACGCCGTGAGTTACAGGTAATTTGAATTGGTTGGAATTGTATCCTAGGTTTGCTTGTATTTATTCCGCTTTTAAATTTTCCTAAGATGCAGATGAGACTTGGAATAAACTCTGTAGTTTTGTGGTAGAGCGTCACTGATTTGCAAATGACGGATACTCAGCAATTTGTGTATGTATTACTGTAAAGTTGATGCGATTTCTCTAGTCATAAAGTTTACTTTGGAAGTGGCTTATCGTATGCGTGTTCATATGCAGTGTTAATCTTTTAGGAGGCTCAGCGCGCAGCGAAAATGGCTGCCAAAGGAGCGAAACAAACAAGCACCGTGGCGGCATTGAAATGTACTCCCGAACTTCAGTCCGATGCGAATGTTAGGCCATTAAGCGACCGAACAAGACAGCAAAAACAGAAACAGCTACAACAAAGTGAGAATATCAAACCAGAAGCCTTTCCCATCCCACAGGAGAAGAATATCGGATCTCATTCCTTCCTCACTCCGCAAAATGTTCCCTCTTCAGAAGAATTTGTATTGGAAAGTCAGCCTTCTATTTCCAGTCAGCCAACTACACCGAATAAGTCTCAAGCAGCTACGAATGCACCTGCAGCCAGCGGCGGTCAGCAGGCCCTTGGTGTTATGCGAATGGACGATCCTGCACATTTCAAAAAGTCCGTCCGCCAACTTCACAAGAAAAAGCTGCAACCAAGACCTCAGGAGCCGGTGCGAGTCAACCTCTTCTGTCACCTCAGTCAGCCTGATAAGCGAGTTAACGTGCTCGGTCAGCATAAGTACGTTTTCCTGTCAAAGCAGTCGTTTATTTGTAGGGTTTAACTGTTATTTGTTACTTAGGTTGGGAATAACCTCTTCTATTCATCCCTTCTTCCTACGACTGGGTCTGGAGTTGGACGAGGGTCGGGTGACGGGTTCGAATAGGCGGTGTTTGGAGTTCTTGCGAGCCACGGCGGCATTAATTCTCAACTTTAATTGGGAGGAGACGCCGGGAATTGGAGGGAGTCTCGCAAGGGCGTTTCACACCTACTTTGATCGTCATGTTACTTTTTTGGACCAATGTCGGCCCCTACCTGTTACTGTGCGTAGCGCAGTACAGTATATCAAGATTATGCTCCATCGATTGGACGAAGTTAATTCTCCCGAAGAGGTTGGTCTGTTTCTTGTTGCGTCGGTATCGAAATCTTCCCCACTCATGCTTCGAGATGTCCACCTTTTTCAATCGGTTTAATTTCACAGGTCACATGGCTTCAAGACCACCCGCAGAATGGTTTCTTGTATGCGGTAGACTGTTTCAATGTTCTTTGTTGAGCTACCCTAGTCTGTGCATTTCATTTACAGCTTCAAGCTCCCAGGGATTGAGTTGGCTCCACTGGCTGCCTCAAAATCATCCAGGTGTTTATTGTGATTTGGTAGATGAAGAGTCGACTCTTGGACGCGGTGGGTAATTTCATGGATGAACGGGTGCACTTAGCGGATCGAGCTATCGCCAATCTAGTAGCGGAGTCGGTACCCCCAGGTGGGGTTGTATGCGTTTTCGGCGAATCCACGGTGGTGGCCAAGGCCCTTCAGGTCACGTGGGAAACGCGTCACCAAAATTTTACCGTCCTTGTGGTCGATTGTCGGCCTCGCTGCGAGGGCCGACGGATGTTCCTTCGTCTTCGGAAGATCGGGATCCCCTGTGAAATTGTCCACATTGCTGCTCTGCCCATGGTTGCTCCCAAGGTGCGTTTTTGAATGAAATTTTAGAGTCCTACATCTGTTGAGGCTGAATTGTTATGATTTAAATACGGAATCAGAGAATCTGGACTCATTGCTTTGCTAGTCATGAAAACATGCTACCGAAATAGATTTACTGACTGGATTAGCATCAAGCTGAGTTATCAGAGATGTCAATGGTAATAGGCACTAGTTAATAAGCTATAAGTTTACCGGCGTTTCTGTGTGATGTGACTGGTCTGGGATTGCGATTTTGTTAAAATTCTAACAATGTCAATTTACCGGTTATTTGATGTTCTGCGAAAGCAGCCGTCACTTCTTCGTGTTTGCATAATTAATCGAAAGCTCAATTCATTGGTAATGTTGATATGGGCAAACTGGAACCAGGCATTCAGTATTTAGGAGTCCGATATTATGTGAATAGGCGCGCTGGCGAATGTTTGAATTAAATGTTTTTTGTGGAATCTACAGATCGTATTTCGGGTGGTGAGAGGTATTTTACGCTTGAGTACTCGGCAATCTCATTAATGCGTTAAGGCCAGCAGCATTACTAAGCTTCTAACTGCATTGACGACTTCTACCGACCTATGAATGTCAGATCAAAGTTCAGCTCGTCATGACTCGAACTGAAATAATTGTAATCTAATCTAGGGGTTTTGAACTTTGCAATGGCAAAGGGGAGGGTAGAAGTTTCCCTGTTGGCCAATGTCTTCAGCTGCCTATTTGTAAGCCCCCTTATTCCTCACTCAAAAGTGGAAATCTGCGCATGATGGTCATCTCAAGTCGACCAAGTATATTATAACTACTTGGAAGGCAGAGGGACTTTTGGTTGAAACGATAGACCCCGATGGACCTTTGTGGGCTTCATTGTTGGGATTTGCCGAAATCACATTTTCTAAAGTTGGGCTATGTTCTACAGAGAAGGGATTCGTATTCAGATCGCTTATCGTAGCAACATTCGTTCAATAACAACGCTTCGCGAAACTACTTTCTATCAGTTCCTATGTCGATTTTAGGTCTCTTTAACCTTGTTGGGAGCCCATAGTCTCCTGAGCAACGGCTACGTTATCGCAACCATGGGGACAGCCCACGTGGCAAATATAGTTGCGTCAGTTGCACACACCCCCGTGATGGTGTGTGCGGAGACCTACAAGTTCTGGGAGCGTGCTCAATCTGACGCCTTCGAATTTAACGAGCTTGGCGACCCTGACGAGATTTGGCGCGGACCGCGCGGTACCGCCGCTGACTGGCGAGTCCCCAAAGACCCCGATTTCGTGGTGGACAAGGGCACCCACCCAGAGGCCTGGCGCGAGCTCTCTCAACGCGCCGATGGGTTGAAGAATCTGCGTCTCCTTAACCTCGTCTACGACGTCATCCCACCCGAACTCGTCTCCGCGGTAATCACAGAGCTGGGTATTCTACCGACAACCTCAATTCCTGTCGTGCTGCGGGTCAAACAGGCTTCAATTGAAGCCACCAACTCATTTATATCGACTTTGTGAACTGAGTCCGAATTGGAACTTTTCGGCTCTCAGTGTATAACGACATTTGCTGCATAGTACCTCATGCATTCTCGGCATCGTATTTTCTTTTATGGGTGTAAAACCAAAAGCCCATTTTGTTTAAACACACCACAGAGAACTCCCAAAACTCGTTTAAGATGTGTGAAGTGACTTTAATATACAAATTTATCGGGGTGGTAGAAAAGTGAGGGGGGAGGGGAGTGAGGTTTCAATCAAGTGCGAAGTGGGAGAGGGACGCCTAGTATTCCTCCTCCTCTTCTCCCTCGCCTTCCACCGTGTCGGCTCCGACTTCGTCATAATCCTTCTCAAGGGCAGCGAGGTCCTCTCGTGCCTCGGAGAATTCGCCTTCTTCCATACCTTCACCGACGTACCAGTGGACGAAGCAACGTTTGGCGTACATCAGGTCGAATTTGTGATCGAGACGAGCCCAAGCCTCTGCGATCGCCGTGGTGTTGGCAATCATGCAGAGAGCACGTTGCACTTTGGCCAGATCGCCACCTGGGACCACGGTGGGAGGTTGGTAATTGATGCCGATCTTGAAACCTGTGGGACACCAGTCTACAAACTGGATGGTCCGTTTTGTCTTGATGGCGGCGATAGCCGAGTTCACGTCCTTGGGTGCCACGTCGCCACGGTAAAGCATACAACAGGTCATATACTTGCCGTGGCGTGGATCGCATTTCACCATCTGATTGGCCGGTTCAAAAGTGCTATTGGTTAACTCGGCCACACTGAGACGCTCGTGATACGCCTTCTCCGCGGAGACTGTGGGTGCGTAAGTGACTAATGGGAAGTGGATACGAGGGTAGGGCACAAGATTGGTTTGAAATTCTGTCAAGTCCACGTTTAGAGCGCCGTCGAAGCGCAAAGAGGCTGTGGTGGAACTTATAATCTGCGCAGCTAGACGGTTTAAGTTTGTGTAGGTGGGTCGTTCAATGTCCAAATTTCGGCGGCAGACGTCGTAAAGGGCCTCATTGTCCACCATGAAAGCACAATCAGAGTGCTCAATGGTTGAATGAGTGCAGAGTATGGCATTATACGGCTCTACAACAGCTGTGGAGATCTGAGGTGCGGGGTAGATGGCGTACTCTAGTTTGGATTTCTTGCCGTAATCAACACTCAGTCGTTCCATGAATAGAGACGTGAATCCGGAGCCTGTGCCTCCACCATAGGAGTGAAAAATGATGAAACCCTGAATTCCTGTGCACTGATCGGCCAATTTTCGCAACCTATCTAGAACCAAATCAACGATCTCCTTTCCCACAGTGTAGTGACCGCGAGCATAATTGTTAGCAGCGTCTTCCTTTCCTGTAATAAGCTGATCTGGATGAAACAGCTGCCGATAGGTGCCAGTTCGTACCTCGTCTAAATTCAAAATAATACAAGTATTCACTTGCACATCTATAGATTATGTACGCGTTTTATGCAGAGGTCAAGCAGATTACCTATTACAGTGGGTTCTAGATCCATCATAACGGTTCTGGGAACGTGTTTTCCGGCACCAGTTTCAAGAAAGAATGTTGAGTATGAGTCATCGTCGCATCCAATGGTCTTTTCACTAGGCATCTGTCCGTCAGGTTGAATTCCATGCTCTAGACAGTAGAGCTCCCAACATGCATTGCCCGTCTGAACACCACCCTGACCGATGTGAACACTGATGATTTCACGCTGAATAAAAAAACGCCTTACTGAAGTAGACACGTGAGAAATCATTAAAATTAAAAAAATGAAAAAACCCCGAACCATCGTCTTATTTCTACTTCTGCGCTAAAAAAGCTAAAAGGGTGACGTCCTTCTGGCCGTGCGAACCCTACTCTTATGTTTGGGCATTCAAAAAAAATGATCGATTCTTCAAATTTTTGTTTTATCGATTTTCTTAAATTTTATTACCTGATGTATTTACTGTACTCTTCTGATAGGCACTAAAGTCCATTTGAAATGGCAAAAGTGAGGTGCTTATATACATATATATCAATTCGTAAAAAAAGGCATCGCTACATTCAACCAGGAGAATTAGGGAAAGTTGCGCAAATTGAAACAAGTACTTCAATAATTTTATTAATCGCGCAAATTTCAAGCCGGGAGTAAATGAACCCAAGAAAAGCAATCTGGCAAGAAAGGGAGAATGCCTCTGGAAGACTGATTACTTTTGCCACCAAGTTTGTTACGCCCCAAGCCGACGTACAGTAGGGCATGACCCGGATGCCGGCCCGCGCAGAGAGGGTGCAATGGATCCCTTTACCAAAACCGAGAGTTAAACGAACAACTAATGCATTACAGTTATTTTTTTTTAAAAACACAAAGAAAACTGACTTCAAATATTATTCATAGGTCCCGTTAAGATCCAACCGTTTGAAATAATCAGATCAAATCATAAGGAGGTGGTTATAGATAAAAGACGGCCAGCGACGATGCGAAATGTAAACCTTGGAAATTAAAAATTACAAAGAAATTGGTTGCTTTTTTGGTTTGCTTGTTGTTCATTCATTCACCAGTCGTTCATGTCGAACCGGAGTTTCATGAGGATTTCTTCCCAGGCAATTTGAAAGCAACAGGTTTTAGGATAAAGACTGTTCTAAACTTTCCGACATAGTACTCTGTCATATTAGCATACTTACACCACGACTTATAAGCAATGCAGGGAAATCAGGTTCAGTATAAAGTGATTTCTTATTTAGCGCGTCGAGACTTTCTTGAAGACAAGAGAAGGCACAAGACTGGGACAGAATGTGTATTATTGACGCACAGATGGGCTGAGGGGCTACGGACAGCCCGAAGATTAAACTGCTGGGCGCAAGTACAATGGCCATGCCTCTCAGTGTCTGCCTAACCAAAACAGTATTTAAACAAATGACCATGGTATTACAGGTACTATGGCTTCTCTTGGTTAGGCGCTGACCAGAAGTGGAAGGGTGCCTTGATTGTGCTCAACATTCCCAATAGTGATTCGGCTATCATGCATAATTACGAATTGAACGCCAATGAAGAATCTAGGATAAGGCAGGCTCTGAATGTTCACGAGAGTGAATGCAAAAACCGGAAACCGTCACGATCAAAGTTGGCGCCGAGAGGACTATGACTAACTCTCCCTGAAATGCTTGTACCATCAAAATACCCTATTGTTGAATACGTAAATCGCAGCCCCGTACTACGCCGTTTGAAATCTTTTGAGCATACACGTGAATATCACTGAGATTGAGTTTTACGCTTTTGGTGACATTAAACTTCGTTCATTATCGCATGCTGTTGCAAGTACACATTCACTAATGCATTTGCCTGCCATCTTAGTGGATTTTGTCTGAAGCCTTAAATTGGAAGGTTTAATGTAACTTGAATTGCATTGCCTTCAAAGTGAACAGTAGTAACGGTGCTCTCATTGTAGGTGTTGATAATTATCTGACTCTTTAGGAACGTATAATTTGAGACTTTGAAATTACTGAGAGACCGGCATCATTATGGAAATTCACCCTACCAGCATGAGTGATGACTTCTGAGCATCGTCTTCAGGATTCTATGTGGTTACCCCCTTGCATCGGTTAACACAACAGCGTACGAGCAAACTGTACTGTTTATAAGCCATAGAATTTGCAAACGATTTATCTGTCCTACTAATTGCGAAGCATAACGTAGAATTTTTCTGTGAGCCACCTTTTCAGGGCTAAAGCACATTTCATTTGTAAGTATTCTCTCGTAGACATGCTTACATAAAAGCAAACCAACCAAATGAGACAAATGCAGAATAAATCTGATCATCTCTATAATTTTTGCCTCATTATTATGTAATTACTGCTCATCTCCCTATAATGCATCACATATTTTACGCGCGGCATTTCATAATTCCGCAGTTTTACTACAATACTCGTTTCGAAGCAGGTCAAGTTTACACCATGGAACTAACACAGTTGCTGGAATACATATGTTCTGCTAAACCTTATGTGTTGTCATTTGGATCGCAGGTCGCTCTTACATGATGGATTCCGATGTAGGTACATTCTAAACCGTCAAACTCTGGGTTCATAACCTTAGCCAAAGGTGGGCCATTTTAAGCGTGCCCCAATATTCTGACATCGATATGGAACAAGAGTTAGCTTTTGAGTAACACTAGAGATGAAACTTTGAAACTGACTTTACCACAAGCATTCGAAAAAGCTCGTCAAAGTAAAATGTTAAACAGTTAAGTAAATAATTTGGGCACGTTTTCAGCTGTAACTTTTCAGAGTGATTTAGATAGTCCCGTTTCACGCACCTTAAAATAAACTGACCTACTAAACAAAACAAGGTAAGACCTAGAAGTCTTTTTAACGTAGTTTAAGTTAGAAAGTAATTAACCTCATGAGGGAACTTGCTAATTGATCTTTTAACCATGTTAGATGATAATCTGCGGTCTCGACTGATACAGATTCTGCATTAGAACGAGTACCTCCAAAAAATTACAACCTTTTTAATCAAGCAGGGAGTTTAGTACACTGCATTCGCAACCATTTGCGACCAATTACGCAGTAAATCCAATAAATCAAACGTGGGGTTGAACAATTGATGAAATAAACAAGAACTACTCAACTTCTTTACTTTTAGAGAAGTGGTATGCAAGGTTACTTTACGAAAAGCAGATTTGGCATCCTACTGTATACTTTGTGCACAAAAAACTCTTCTTTATAATCTATCACATGGTGGGACTTCATGAGACCATTTAAACCAATGAAACGATACTTCCACCAGTCATTACATGTCGCTCTCTTTTGTCAAGGTCGGAGCTGTGGCGCTATAAAACAAATGCAACAAAGGCTTGGTACCTAAATCCTAAAAATTTAATTTGACTAATAAATTTTAAAGATTGCAAATTACAAAATATCTGTTTTTTTACTTTTGGATGAACAGGAGTGGTTTAAGCGATGAAACTCCTACTAATATGTCATGGATAATCAATAGGTTTTAAGAAAAAAGTAAATCACTTTTGGCCAATTTATTTATAATTTGAGGCATTTTTAGCAAGATATTGTAAAATTCATTTAGGTGTGTGATATTATTTTCCCTCCAAAATAAATGAGCCGGTGAAAACAGCTGTATATATTAAAGTCACATAACAATCGGTTGTCCAGTTCTTGTTTAGTTGAACAGTAAGGAGGGCAATTTTTCCACTAAATTAAAACCACTGAAAATTCTGTTCCCATATAGTCAAAATCACAAACAAACCCACATCTTACCATCAGTCGATCTTGACTGCTTTGGCAAAATATAATTCTTACCCATAGCAAATAATTTGGCACATCCTAAGGTAAATATTAGGGCACCTGGTAATGGCCAGTAGTTAAGAATTATTTAGTCAGTGCTCCCCGTAATTCCGTCTTCTAAGCATTTATTCTAACAGCACTTACTATCTATTTATACTTTTGATGGTTTGAACAGCTATGAATAAATGAAACGGTTAGGACTGCTCTGTCGAAGTAATTGTTAGCAAGTGTGCCACACTCACACTGCAGTTTTTTTGTCACACTAGCGTTAAGTACGCGTTCCTCATCCTTTGGTGTTTTGTAATCACGATAAGAGCCCGTATTATGCATATGATCTTAGGTTCTACTTGATCACAGTTTAAAGATGCAGTAAGATTCATATGAGAGACACAAAATCATTTAATTTGTGCTTCAAAAGTTTAGAAGTGTGGCAGATCTCAAGTAATAATGTAATAAAGTGAAAATGCTTCGGCCAATTAACTCTCGTCCACTGATGCTTTCAGTACATGTGTGTTTGTCTGTAAGAGAAATCGGACAGTAACAAAACTGTTTTAACTAACCTCTATCATTCTTGGTGGTTGTAATGTTCACTGGAACATCTATTAGCACAAAAAGATGTGATCATCACTTGCGTGTGTGCGTAAATCGAACCAGTTGGAGTAAAGAGCATCACTTTCTTAAAGATAAAAGGAGTCACATCCACAGTGGGACTCACGAGGGTCCTGACAAAAAGCTATCTTTCAAGCCACCAAACACCTATCAGTTCTCAAAATTTACAGGAAGAGCTTGTGATTTAAATACATTTCTGAAATTATCTAAGTGTAGATTCTGCGATGACTGGATACACGATAGCTAAATTGGTGAAGTAAAGGAGACTTGATCTCACTCATTCGGCGGACACATCAAGCATGGTATGTGGCATCCTGTGACTGGATGGCATAGATTTTTTTCTCCACCTTTCATTCATCCAGCCACTTGGAACACCCTCTACTCACATAATTTGTCACAGGTGGTCAACATTAGAGCAACAGTAGGACAGCTTACGAGGATAACACAGTAAAGTAAAAACCACCCCCATATTTTATATATCATTGAGCTGATTGATTGTTGCATTACAATAAGTTAATACAACGGGAAATGCATCAAACTTTCATCAGGCACATTGTAGTTAGGGTACGATGCGACTCATTTGAGCATACGAAATCGGAAGTCCCCAAGTGCTCAGTCAATTCCCTCTCCATCACCTAACTTACTCATTGCAAATGGCAAAAAATTCCTGTGGGTCTACACACCGACGATTCTGCATTTATGACTTTAGCTTTTTAAAATAGGAATCAAGTCATGTGGAGTAAAAATACTAAAATACCGGGCCTTTTTTCTGTGGGTATTTTACACACTGACTATTCTCAGGTGGCAATCTGACTGACGATCACACCACATAAGTGTGTGCCATTAAATCGTAAGGGAACAGAGGAAAGATACCAACTTGGAATGTTTTTGAACACGGCAAATGTAAGCTGTGAAGTCAAACATAGTTTTGTGAGACGCAACAACACTTTTGTTTCACAACTATGTCGCCATTGCCAATGCATAAATAGGTGGTATAAACCGAGTCTCTTGATTGTCTTTTGTGAATTAACGAGTTAGCATAAAGCACATAACGGTGACACCAATGCAAGATTTGTCTGGATTTATTCAGGCGATGCTTAAAGAGGATGAGTTAGTGACTTCTGAATCGCCGAATTTACAAGTTCAGTAAAATTTTTGGAAAGGAGAGTCTACTGAATCGCCTAACGTTCCTAGTGGCTATGAACCGGAGAATGCAGAATTTGATGGGGAGAAAGGTGAGTTGCGTGTTGATTTACATAATGTAACCTTTTGTGCAATCGAAATGCAATATTGTCGAGGTTAACCACTTATTTATTCACTCATTTAATCATTTGTTATTCAATTGTATATGGCACCAACTAGCAGAGAGGCAGGACTAACTCCATTCCCATTAAACCGAATTTTGTTTGCACCCACTTCACACTCTTGGGTTGTTAAATGGTGAAATATTCTGGTGATTAAGAGCGAAATTTGTTGATATTTATGTAAATCAACTCAAAGGACCATCCTAAAAGCCTTGAAAATTGATGTTGAGGACAACATAGAGGAAGGGTTGATATCCACTGATCCTGAACAATTTAAACTGGATTACTTTTTATCACAAACTGGACAATCCCTTAAATACATGTAAACAATAAGAGTGGGTCTACTGGATAGCTTAGAGTTTGTCACTTATGATTCAGCTTATTTCGAACAAGCAAACGCGTACTCAGAACCATAAGCTTGATTTGCCATGCACCATCGAGCATGGCTGATCACGTACACTAGAAGCAACACGTTTGCTCACATCCAACTCGGCACACAGTGAAAAAGTCCAATTCGTGGTGAGCTGAGCCTTACCACGAGCATGTCATTCATGCTACCATCTAATCGGCAATGTACGAATAACTACGAGGTCTCGTATTTTCACCGACATAATGACGGCCCTTATGCAGATAGTGGGGGAGGGATAAAAAAAGAAGGAAGGGGTTGAGGCGACGTAAAATGTACTTTATGTATGACTAGGGAATTCGGAATCTAAAAGTACCGACTGCTTTGGTCCTACGCACTTTAGGCGACTGACAGTCGTCGCTCAACTGCCCCATATGCCTGCTACATTATTCGCACACAAACACAACAGTAGCGATGTGTCAAAGCAGTCAGCAGCAGGTGTCTGTCCTTACACCTAAATTGTTAAGAATGCAAGGTGCCTTACTAAACGGATGTGGTCAGCTGCTTAACTAGCTACTTAACTGGCTGACTGAATTTCACATTAACCTGACTGCCAGCAAGCAAATCTTGCCAAATGTATCGTAAAGGAAACATTAAGGCCATTTTACTACTTGTGGGTCCCCTTTAAAGACAAAATTGTCACGGTTTCCAATAAAGTGGTGTGTTAGTTTAGCCTTTCCTCAAATAACTGTCTTGAATATGTCATTGGCATCGTTTGTGCCTCTTTGTGTTATAATTCTTTAATGTTTCGTGCATAGGTGAAGTCGATGAGTGCCAACGCGAAGCAACCACTTCCGATACCACAAATGCGACAACTTTTTATCCACCGATGAAGTCAAAACACAGTGAGTAACGATTCCAGATAGCAAACACCAATCAGCTCACTCGATTAGCCCATTCTCTATTGAAATAGCAAACTATTGCAATAAGCGAACTGTTTGGTGTCACTTGAAACACTGAATCTCTGACACCCTCAAGTCAAACCCAAGTGCTGCGGCGACGTGTGCTAATGCGCAGGCCGAAGAGTACACGTGGTTAAACTGACACATGCAAATACGCCATTTCACGAAATTGTTGCACATGTCGCTTGAGTAGACACCTCTGCACTCAGCGTGGTCACTTTGTCACTTCCCCTTCCACTTTGGCAAAGCAGCCTTCCTCGCTACTGCGGTCAACCGCCACACAGCACCCACGATCACACTATGAACTGGCACAGTGCAAGCCATGCTGCCCACCCCATTGGTGGCAGTCAATGCAGTAGTCGCGTTTTGGCACCTACAAACACCACCTTCTCCGTTAAGTGATTAGAGTTGGGAGGAATTGATTTGGTGGATGTGCCAAACACTGGTTGACAGTATGCAGCGACGAGGTTCCATGTGTCAGTAGCATGTGCTAGGGGATTTGCGTAAGGACAGCACTGAGAGAGTGAGCTGCTGTGATGAAGTTGCGTGAGGTAAACCACTACGCTTAGAAGCATGTAGTGATCACTTTCTTGGCACTCCTAACTACTCCATGAAACCTCACCCAACTCCGTCATTTGTCATTCTGCTTGGAGTTGACACTTGCTAGGAGCACACACTGCCTCAGCTATTCTGCAGTGAGCCTTCACTGACCCAATCTTTCACAGCAGATGCACTCACTCCATGACACTTCCATCTGCTAGTCAGCTGTCGAAATCAGAATTATTTGCTACCTTCACCAAAAGAGTGCCCCAACACTTGCCTGACACGAGTAGGCTGCTTGTGTGGTGGGAGGGCGAGGTCACCATGATCCAAGTCTGCAGTGCAGGCTGTCAATAATGCAGGGTTTGTACACACAGACCCACCTTGATGGGCTTGTAGGAGTTCTAAGTAAATAGCCTAGTCAATTTGTTAAACAGTTGATCCATTTTGACACTAGTGATGTTCTGGCAAACGGCTATTGCGAGTTTTGTACGTTTTGACGCAGATGGGGATTTGCATCCAGGAAATGCGCCAGCAGTACCACCGAGGCCAACGCGCAGTAAGTGAACGCTTTGCTAGTTGCAAGAGGATGCACAAAACTTGGCATATTTCTTTCACAAATTATCCCACCCATTCACGTGTTTCCCGATTACTACGACAACTGCTTGCGTGGTAAGACGGAAGGATTGCCCACCTCTGATGCAGCAGTATGGACTCACTGACACAATGGGCAGTCTGCATTGAGATTTGCCCATTTGAAACAAAATCCGTTCACACGTTGCTTTGTGAAGCAATGGTCCTCAAATGACTTCTTGCCTAATTTCTCTTCATTTTGTAAGAACCCCTCACAATTAAGATATTGCCACCTCTCTCACACCACCACCTTAATGCTTGCATGATATGCTCTTGGTGAATGTGTTGCAACGGAATGTCACTTATTTGCAGGTGAATGTGCAGACGTCAAAGAACCAACTCGGATGGGGGACATTGCGGAACCACGTGAGTGAACGTTTTGGGACGCGCAAATATTCTCGGAAAGAAGATAATCCGTGGCAAACAAATGAACCGCACAATCGGATAGTGTTTGACGAGACATGCAACCGGGTTTAGTCCCATCAAAGCTCTTGCTATGGTTAGGGTCAGTGTTGGGGTCAGGACTGCTTAAACATCTACTACAAATTGCGATGCTACGAAGTAGAGAGTGAGAAGCATGTGGGCTAGTGGTGTATATTGAGGAAGAATTGTTTAGACAGGACGTTGCACTACATGGCGCATATGCCGTCTGCCAATTGCTTTTCGGTGCAACATGCACCCTAATCCATCCCTCATATTTAGTAGTTTCTTACAGAGCCGTCCTAACGCCACTTCCACCGAGCATGGCTCATGCCGTCCGATCATCCCCTAGTATACTGTGCTGCCTTCAGTTGATTCATTGCCTGCATGTGCGCCTACATCGAAGGCACTTCTTCCATGCAGGATTTGCAATCTTGTCCACATGCAAATGCACCCATCATCACTTGCGCTTCAACTCCAACACGGAGACAGAAGTTGTGACCGCAGCATTTGCCATCCAGTTGATCCGATCACACCACTCCTTCTGTTGCTACCCTTGTTGGTCCACCTCCATCCAACAACCACCACCAGCACTAACATCAACCACACAAAATGCATTCATCCGTCCGTCCATCCATCCATCCATTCATCCGTTCCTTCATTAAATGGTCTTATTGTGTGGCATGCTGTCAGCTCATTCGGGCATAAGTCTTTGATAATGCATGGATGAAAGCTGAGCGAACTCGGCACATCGCTACGAATGCCAGCATTGCCATCTGTTAAGCTGGTTTTAGGCATGCACTGCATGTAAGCACTTTCAATGTATACCAGTTCCAGGTGCTCATAGGAGTTTTGATGGATTGCCTGTGCTGCGTCCCATTCGCTAATCTCATCTTAATTCACCATGATATGCCACGTTACGCAACGCTACCTCATATAATTCTGCATTCTGTTCTGCCTCCAGATGCACTCAATGGAGATCCACCAGCATCGTGCATATCGGATAAGGCTGATGCGACAACAATTTCATCACTGAAATATTCGAAGCCAAGTGAGTGCCTATTTCGAAAAGCTAAGCGAAACATCTCATTGCATGAGCAGCATCTCTATCGTGGTAGCAAATTACTCGATCAAGTTAGCAAATCCATCTCCTCTGAATCTTCAAACACCCGAAACATGGAGGCCCTGAAATTACGCAGCTTAGCAGCATCATGAAACACTGCTACCTCCTGTGCCACCAAATTAGTGCTTGCATGATATGCTCATGGCAATAATATGTGTTTTACAGAAAAATGCCTCTTCTTTGCAGGTGAATACGTTGACGTCGATGAAGTGCGTAGGACAGTGGGCTTCGAAAGACCACGTGAGTAAATGTTTAGCGGTTCACAGGAATTAACATAAAGATGACAATTTCCTGCAAACTTGTCAAACCAGCGATTGGAACGTGTGTGCCTTTGATGAGAGTTGCATCTGGCGTTATTGCGATTAAGGGTGAGTTATGGTTGGGGTCAGGGTTCGTAAAATGCACTGCAAAGTAAGAGAGACGTGGTAGTGGGTGAGAAGCAGACGAAGCAATGGTAAATACTTAAAAAGACCTGCTTTAAGTAGACGATGATCTGTGGAGGGAACATTGTGTTTATCACATGCGTTATGGTGGAATATATGCGCAAACACGATCGTAGATACGAAGTGGTATCTTGGAGGTTCGTCATATCCAGAATCGCCCCATCCCTGATAATCGTTAGAGCAGGTTTTGGAAGATTGTGACGGTTGGATTGATTAATCAGCCAACACATTCTAAACTAGTTATCATTCGCCTTAGGGTCACGGTACCTCTATCACCACCACAGCAACTCGGCACCTGACCGAATCGAAAAGGCTATTTGCGTGGCTGGAAGGCCATGTCGCATCTCAGCCGAGTATCCAATCGGATATACATCGCTTCGCTGCATTTTTGTGCCTTATAGGAAACACACTTTATTTCACTTATTATCCTTTGTGTTTTTCACGATCAAATCCCAATGGCTGTTCATCTCAACGCAGAGGAATACCTGTTACCACTGAGTGCTTCCGAAATACCGCCAAGGTCAACAAGTGGTAAGTGAATTGGTCCGCAAACAGTCGGCCCTGTAATTATGAAGCATAGCAACACCGTAGAATTGCGGAGACACCGCGTACCATATAGTGGGTGCACATTAGTGAGTTCATGTAATGAAATGAACATCTAAATATGCTTCACTTGATGATACAGTTTACGTCACGCAGGTCTCTTGCGTCTCCATCCTTGCATTCCACTTGTCCGACTCGCCACTTTCACTTTGGCGAAGTAGCCTTTCCTGGAAGAGCCATCAGCTGTAAGACAGATGCCACGGTTACACTAGGAAGTGGTAGAGTGGAAGACATGCTACTCTCCTCATTGGTAGTTGTCAATGGAGTAGATTCGTTTTGCCACTTCCAAATGTCATCTCGTCTGTAGGATCACACTATCTGCGAGGGCTTGCTTCGATGACTACGCTATGCACCAGAGGGTGATGATGTACGGAGAGCATATTTAACACGCTAGTGGTTTGTTACGGGGCAACACTTGGAGATACAGTCTGTCAAGAATGAAGGACGAGAACAGTCAAATATGCGTTTAAACAAATATCACCTCATTATGCCATTATATTTTCAGCTGCAATCTCTCTAACTTGCTCTTTGATTAACAAACTGCATTTGTAAGTAACCAGGTTTGTTGGCATTTGCTCTAGTGACTGCTTGCTTGGTCTTCTATGCATCGGAAGTTGACCTGCCGAGAAGTCGTTCAAATCTTTTTCCTTTGGCAATAGATGAGGATTCGAGATCAAAGTATGCACAGGCAACACTGCTAGCACCATCAAACCATAAGTGCATGCTCAATGAATCATAGGTGACATGCCATTCCATTTGCCTTATCTTCACACACAAACAGTTCTTTTGATATTGGCCGAAATCCGACCATTAAATGCATGCATTGTGTGCTCAACGATCATTCGTTTAGGAGCAACTATTTTTGCACAAATTCCTCCTCACTCCAACACTGGCTGCACAACTATGCACAAATGAAGGAGTGATGCACTGCGCTTCCATGTTGAGGACAGCCACAAATGTGTTTTCTTATGTCACCCAAACACAAGCACTGCTAACGATTCTAAGTGGAATTGTCACACCTGCATTTAGGCGAGAAGCAATTCAACGGAAACACTCCCAAGCACGAGGCGATGGTAAAGGAGTCCACAGAAGGCGTCTCCAAAGACGCACCTGGGACACATTCAAGTGACTCAACTCAAGCAAAATCTAACTGGAAGAAGGTCACTACTCTCCTGGTCTCAGCCTCTCGTTTTATGGGAGGTGTGAAGAAAGGTGAATAAGTTGGCTCACAAGCCATTTACTCATCGCAGTCCACAAA
>NW_020170542.1:8259-9566 GCF_000524195.1 Echinococcus granulosus | reverse complement strand
TGCATTTGTCTATCTATCTGTTTAGCCACCACTCTTCACAACTTATGCACCGAGTGTTGAGTGAGTAGGAAAGTGTAGAGAGGAGTAGTGATGGTCCACAGTAGGTGGCACGGAGGTGAGAGCAGTCCCATCCCCTTCAATCCCAATTGAGCCTGTCTCACTTTACACTATACACTGTCATATCTAACTGTCACACCTCGTAAATAATTGCACGTGCAATTCTCATTTACGCCATTGCACTCGAATACCACTGTAAGCAGCCCAGTTTGAGCTCTGGAACAAGGGTAGTAATGTGCCCGTCTTCATGTTAATGATAAGGTGATCTTTTTAATCGTAAGACCAAATCTGAGCCGCACATTGAGCTGTCCCTACACATCCGTCCCAGCCTCACTTCAATCAATCATCACCTACGCTGTCCGAATGTGGGGCGTCACTTAATTGCCACTCCTCTCTACTGGTGGGGATGAAGGGCAAGCAGGCTCATGTCAAACCCACACAGCTGTGCGCTGCCTATGACGTGGACAGACAAGCGACAAGTGAATCGCGAAATAGCAATAGTCTTTTGCTAGCCGGTTGATAATAACGTGGACTTAATGGTCCTTCTTTCGTTCAATTTCAATCTTCGTCTATGCTACCATTACCGAAATCGCGAACGACACCTTCAACACCCGCAAATGCAACACTTCATCATTCTGCGGTCTCATGCGTGGCGCGTGCATCCAATTCGGTTGATCACGATGCTTTGATATTTCGTGGACGATAGATGTCAAATTTGGCCCATTGCAGCAAAAGACCACTTATTCATCTCCTCAGGCGACTGGGGGTGTGCACTGCTCCTCAGGTATTTCCAAGCATGACTTGTTCCTGGTACTCATGGTAATCCGTTTGCATTGACCACGCTGTGTTTATTTGCAAATCTGATCATACCTAGTCTGCTTTCATGTTATGATATCTCGTTTTGTGCTGGGTTATGCAATGTGATTGTGTGGTTTGCTTTTGCCTAGGTCAAAGCGACGTACCCGACACTGCAGGGATGCAAGCGTACTATCCACCTACACATTCGAAACACGGTGAGCTACTATTCCAAAAGGCTGATAGCAAGCAACCGAGTAGATGACCACCATCAATATTGAGGGAGCAAATTGTTGGATCAAGTTAGGCACTTCGGCTCTGTCAAAACACCAATAGCTTGGAACACTGAAGACGTGTCACTCTGCATCCCGTGACCACCACCGAAGTGCCATGACACTCCGTGCTGGGTTGTGTGTGCACATCATCTTTACTTGGTGAACTAGCCATCCGAACTT
>NW_020170542.1:1651-8159 GCF_000524195.1 Echinococcus granulosus | reverse complement strand
GCGTCTGTCAGCGACACGATCATAATCATAAACCTTCGGTGATGCAAATGTAGCAATTCTTGACACATTGAAGAATCCAGCTCGCGAAAACAGCGGAAGGAAACATTTGTTTTCTAGGTTTAGGAAAACCGAAGTTTTGCATATGCTGACCCACAAGTAATGTCATTTTGTCCGCAGTTAAAAGGCCATTAAACGAAGTGTTTGTGACTGTAATGCTCCCATTCCCCTTACCATAGCTGATGAGCGTCTTTCGGGTACCTGGAAAGACATGCTCTTTTCTAGAATTGACGAACTCAAAATCTGACGAGAAGGACAGCGAATTACGCGCTACTCATTTTGCTGCAACTCATTGCACAATTACAGTAGAGTGGTGCCTAAGTGAAATATTTTTCGTACGAATCACTACTTCGTCACAGTTAATGAATTTACTCGCTTTCTTATGTCCTCGTGCATTTATTGACCAAAGGTTGAAATAGTCAAAACGTGTGGAGAGGAGTAGTGCTGCCAGGAAGCCAATTGCCCAGAGGCGGAACTAGTCCTATCGGCATGGAACGGATTCACTCTTGTATTACTTCACGCTGTTTAATTCGGTAGCGATTGGTAACACCTTCCGGTCAATATCAGCAAACACCATTCCCATTCATCAAAGCCAATTCGTAAGCACTACAAAAAGCTTTCATTTTGCCCTCCAAAATACATGCATGTGATGACCATACCTATCATCCTTAACGTTAACACAGTGTTGAGGAAGGAGCGATATTATAAACTTAGCTGATGCTAGTTTACAAGTGCCACCGGCAGCTGTTATCAACTGAGACGTCACGCTTCTGACATGGAGCTCCATGACCAAACATCCTGATCACATCGGAGTCTCCAACCGGATAATCACCAAATGGAGGCTTGAAAGATGATGTCTTTAGTGACCCAAGTAATGCGTTCGCAAGAGTGGCACGGTCAGCGTGAACGAAGTGTACCCTGTAGCCATGCAGCATTCGTATATTTTCAAACATTGTGTGCAAAAGACTGTCAGAGAAAGTGCTTTTGAAATTGATCAACCCACATTAATTGAATAGATGCATCGTGCGCGTTTCTCCGTTACTTCCAATGAGGACGACATTTTATGCGGATGAATACATTCGCATTCATAACATACGTCACGAATCGATTTCCATGCTGCCAACGATTTGCATGCCACATTTAAATCTCCCTCTATGCTTTTCAACTAACATGGACGGAAATAGACCTGGAGAATATCTGGACGCCATCCTACTACGGAGATGAAGAGGATTTCGCGAAGGAGCAGAAGGACGTCAGTGCAAATTGGGCCCTCTTCTCCACGAAGGACGGACGTCTCCTGCTGAAGAGGGGTCCACATGGCAAATCCTACTTCGTAAACGGTCAATATGAAGTCGAGATGAATGACCATGTTGTCACAGGAGAGTTGCTCTCTGAATTTATTGAGAACGTGCGAAGGGCGGTAAGACTGTGAGTTTATTGTCTGACCGCTATTACTGATTCACTGTAGGAGTGCGATGCAGATGAGGCGAATCAGCGCAAATGCGCATCACTCATTTACTACAAGGACTTGAAGCGTTTTGCAGGCTCCAAAGAAATTGAACCATTGGTGAAGAAGGAAGGTGCTAAAACCATAGGAATGGGTGAATTCGGTGAGGTTACGCTGAGAACCTATCCGGAAGAGGGGAGTCGTCATTGTGACGTGAGTTCTACTGCATTCGTCAGCACCATGAGGCTAGAATTGCCTTGATGAGTGGACGATGTACTTGGTCTGTTTAGCAGGTGCAAGTAGCAACGTGAATAGCACATGTCATGCAAATGTAGGCCCCAAAATGCGCAGCAATGAGGGGAGTGCTTTGTCCACTTCCAAACGGAAGCAAACGGAAGATAGGATAGAGGAGGGACTGAAAGGTGACCGCGGCTAGATTACCAGTCTGTATAACAAAGTGGTCAATGAACATCATCCGCTGGACGAGAACAGTCACATTGGTGCAAAATATGTCCAACAGGAGTTAAATGGGGGAGTTGATAGGAGTAGTGGCCATCAACACAAAGACATTCTCATTTTCTTTACACGCATTACGATGATGGCAAAAGTATGCAAAGAAGAAGCATATGCCAGTAGGGTCACAAATACACCCTACTGACCCCGCACATTCGTAGCACCCAACAATGTGCAATAGGACGCATGACACTTAGTGTTAGATGTTGTAGTGGCGCAGCAGCCAGCCTGCTTGCAGGTTGAACAATACAGTTTCTGGTGTCACCTCGACATCCCACACATTGAACTAAGCGAGGCAATGTCTGCATGATCAGTGATAAAATTCCGGCTCATTGGTAGGCCAATGACGAGACACCGTCGAGGCAGGTGGCGGTGAAGCGAATCAAGCAGACATCCAGAAACGCACTCGTGGGTGCCATGGAAGTGGCAGTGATGTGCGCCATCCTCGAGGACTCAAACATCAGCGTGCAGCATCTACTGCCTCTCATTGGGTGGTACTTGGATGACGAGGACCTCTACGTGGTGACTGAGTTCATGCCTGGTGGCAGCTTGTTGGATTACCTCCAGTCGCTGAACTTGAAAGGGGAGGAGGAGGTGGGTGAGGAGGAGGTCCATAAACAGCGTCTCGAATTGCATCGGTTTGTGGCTGAAATTGCCAGTGGCATGTGTGCTCTCGAGGCCAAACAAATTCAGCATCGCGATCTAGCAGCCCGTAATATTCTCCTCACTCAACATCGCCAAATCAAGGTATGCTGCTCCTAAATACTTTCAGTTAACAAAAATGCTAAATTGAAGTAGGCAGATTTGAAACTCTATCGTTAAATACATTATCGTTCATATAGATAATCTCCTATGTGGTCTAACTTCATATCATGCAGCTCTCACTTCTGCATATCTCGTCTAAACACAATTTTACTTTCAAAACCTCACCTTCGCTAATCACTGATTCAGTGAGCAGTGATCAGTAGTCAAACACACTTAAATGTCAGATTATTCGAAGTAGCTCCACAGTGTTTGTGAGTAGAGTATTCCGCGTAGGTGAAGGGGTGGTAATGAAATGGAAATCTCAGATGGACAGAATTTCATGCTATGTGAGCACAGCCAAATTGGATGCCACCTCTACTGCCTCCTCTACTTCCACAGATTGGTGATTTCGGACTGAGTCGGCCTGATGGCTCTAAGTTCACCTGTGGTCGAATATCAACAAGGTGGACAGCACCGGAGGTGTTGCAGAACGAGGCCGACTTCACGCTACGCTCGGATGTATGGTCCTTCGGTGTGGTGATGTGGGAGATCTACAGTCTTGGCAGTCTACCATACAGTGAGGTGCCGAGTCGGGAGCTGTTGAATCACCTCCACAGCGGTCGGCGATTGGACCCACCATATGCCACACCGTCCAGAATAGCCAAACTTATGAATATGTGTTGGCAGATGTCTGCTCCTTCCCGTCCCTCATTCGTCGAAATTGACCTTTTTCTGCATGGACTCCTAATGCGTCAAGGTTCTGATGCCCCTTTTACGGTGCCACCTCCTCTTCCTGCAAAAATATTCTCACCGCCTGCCAGTTCTCCACCGCCTTCTTCTTATATCGAGCTCTAATTTTGATCAACTACCAATTAGCTGGAAAGTATTCGACCTTATCAATGTCCTTAATAATCATTGTGAAGACTGATTAAAATGATTTCGACTCAATTATTTACAGACCTTAATGCTGGTCTTCTTATCCTACTATGAAATTGTACGTTAGTTGTTGATTTTGTTATTCTTACTTTTAATCTTTACTTTTTTCACAATTCTGTTTGACTGTGGGTGCGTGTATGCCCTTAATCTTTAATATGATAACGGAAGTTTAGTTAATTTATTTCTTTTGGGGTCGCTATCCAAGATGCGCGACTGTTGCGTTTACGTGATCATGGAGGCTGCTGGGAGCTGATCAGAACATTCGAGAGACTGGGACTTCGGAACCGGTGTCTTCAGTGCTGACAAAGAAATTTGACACAAATAGGATAAAAGTCGAATTTCTGGATAAGTTTTACCACTATTAAGGCAATTTTAGAGCCTGGTGATTGGCCAGTAATCATCCTGGTATTCATAGTGATCTACAATAGTGGAGAGAGCACACGCTCAAATTTTTGTTGTCATCTTCATCTCTGACATCAATTGTCTGTACCGTTTGACTGGACGGAAGGTTAGATTAAGTCTTTGGGAGTTCTCTTCTATAATCTCGCTTAGGTCTTTGGAACAGGCAACAACTAAACACGGGTTTGTTTGAACTTTGCGCATTATAATAAAAGAAATTCCTGTAAGAGGAAACATGTATATTATATACGTCTACCAGCTAACGACGACTCAGAGGGATAATTCCTTTAGTAAATACACATCTAACACTCCAATGCAACATCAGTCGCGTTTTTGGCAAAAAAGCGGTTGCCGTCGGACGTGAGAGTTCGAGTTATGTTGGTACCACTAAGATTTCCTCCAAGATGAACTTACCAGTGCACAAATGGATTAAAAGAATAGGGGGTAAAGGACACCTACTTAAGTCTTTTACCATCCTATTGGTTTGTAAACCAAGCCACACACCAATTTACCGATCTGTCGAATATGATATTGCGGATGCTTGAGGGGTAAAGCTCCTAAATTTTACTAGTTTTTCAATGGCCTTTAATATATTTTTGGTGCACCAAATGCTTTCTCCATTTGTTAACGTTCTGGAGTTTTTTGGGCATGAATTACAGCAACTAAACCACTCAATTATTTTTTTACTAGCTACTCATAAAATTACTTTTGACATTTTAACAGGTAAACGGGAGGAAGCAGAGTTGGAACTTTAATGGAATGCTCCCAAAACATTTGGCTCCTTTTAGGAAAATTCCAGCAAATACGAGTAAAATCTGTTTGAGAAGAAAGGTGTATGAAGTGGATGGCTAAATCAGTTAGACACGCAAGCAAAGGATAGAATGCACTCCAGCCATTGGCAAATATTCAATTCTCAAATTTTGTATTACTTGTATACTTAAACTGACCACCATTATTTTTAAGTAAGGAAATACACAACAATTCGTGTGTGCGAGAGATTAACACATGACATATTTCTGCAAAATGCACCTACTCATTTCTTTCGCGCACAATTCGTAGTAAGCATTTCATCATGGATGCATTTCTTAAGCTGTTTGCTCACAATAAGGGGTGGAAAACTGTCCTTCTTTTAGCTTCCGCAAATTTTAAAAACAACCGCAAAATCCACTTGTCTATATTTTTTGTAATGAGGGGACTTATTTTGCCGAGTTAATAAACATCTTTGCAGTGGAGTTGAGATTTATCTTAACCGGCGTTTGAGATTGTGCAAACCGGTTTTAAACTCAAATACACACACATATGAAAAACTTCTTTCGTAAAAAGGCGATTAATGAATTTGACTTAACTGCTTAAAGCAATTCCGGAGAAAGTACGCCTTAAGAGCTATTCTTTAACCTAATTCAAATGGAAGACCTACTCAATCACTAATCTACCCCCCATAAGATTCATTGTGTAGCCAAGTAAAAGGTAGTTAGGTGAAGTGAGCGTCCGTATGATCGCACAGAAGTCAAACACAAGGATGCAGCATCCCCTAGCCTTTATTATAAACGCCACCCCATACAGTTTCAGTCGTTCCTTACTTCAATAGCGGAACGCAGAGGGAAGGCGATACTGACAGTCGTTGGTGTCCATTTTAAGGATGCAAACTGTCTTGTGCGAATTTAGACTACTACAGAAAGTGTTCCTGTACATGTTGCAAAAGATCAAAGTGGAGTTCAATTTTATACGAACACGGCATTCAAACTAAGGATTTTTCCTTATAATGCTTTTAGCCAGAAATGGTAAAATTGGACCTAAATACCTAGCGGATGGGAGCTACTCTGAAACTCTCAGGATTAGAAAATTGAACTTTAATAGTATTCACTTCAGCAGAGGGACTAAGTAAGCTTAAACTTGAAACTTCACAATTTTTAAATCTGGTTTGTTGAAGGAAAAGACCAACAATAGCCTACAAAAAGCCCGTCTATAACATCCAACAAGGCAGAATTTTAAGCGAAATCAAGTTTTGGTTGTTAACAGATACTTCAAGATAATATTTAAAAAACTCCTAGTTTGCATACGTAAATTTTGCATCAAGACACTGGTACTACAAAGAAAGTTCCGAACTTATGAATGTACAACCTTGATTAATTAGAAAGTACATTTTCAATAAAGTTATTTATATCTGCGAAATTGTTTGAGCAAAAAGAGGGCGTAAATGAAGAATGTTAATCCACCTAAAACCAAGGTAATTGTAAAGTAAAGCATTGTGTAGCAAAGAAGTTCCCTCCATAGCTTGGATTAACTTTTAACACCTGCATAGACGATTGCCAGATTGTGTGTGCATAAAGGTGGTGGTATTTGGGAGCATTCCCATCGGTTAATTCATCATGGAGACATGAGAATCGGTTAAACAGCCTGCCTAAGTGCACG
>NW_020170542.1:0-1551 GCF_000524195.1 Echinococcus granulosus | reverse complement strand
GCCACCAACCCGTAACCCTTAACTATCTTACGTCTTTTGCTGCGTTTGTATTCATTTCTTCCAATTTACTGCATTTGTCTCCTAATAATTTATTCACCTTAATGGACTCGTGTTATCCCGCTCTTCACTCTCTCCTTCAGTTCCAGTAGACCGTTTCGATATGGAGGAGTCTGCACTTCCTCGTTGCTGACTTCTACTGCCAGTCCTAATACCAATCCGACCAATTTCTCGGCTGAGTGACTATTTCTCTGATTAATAAATTGGCTGCCTGACCAGCTGACAGAACCATAGCTAAATTGACTGATTCATTTGCTCGGTCCATTGAGTTCATACTTCCTTCTGCATTTTGCTCTTGTACCACATGATTGATGCTTGGTAATGTGAATAACACGGTAGAGTCGGGTAAATAATCATTTATTTTGAATTTGCTGCAACCAATCAGCTTAGGTATTACATAGTTCGTGTTAAAGCAAGAAAGTAGGAGAGGAGAGCTCTTGTAATGTCAGCAAAATACTGCATCCATCCATATTCTGTGAAATAGGAACAAAAATATGATTTGAACGAGATGTGATTGGTTTTCTCTTCAAATCATCCAAGAACACTAAAGTGAACTTGTTGATATTCTGCAGAATTTAATGCAAATGGAATTCAACTGGTCGTATTTAGAGACCGCATTTCGGTGTTCATCCAGGGATCGTGTTTTAGTGGTTCCTACTGTTTAATCACGAGTATTAGTGACAGTTGACTAGATGTAAGTTACGGTTACCATTATCTCAACATTTGTTTGATTGGATCACAAGATACTTAACTCTCTATGCGTCATGTGCGAGAGTGCGATAAATAAAAATTCTTCACACTCAAGCACGCAAGATGAAGTAGAGGAAGAGGGAAAGCATTGAATGCACTTCAGATTTAGCACTTATTTCACCTTTGGTAACACAAACCACAGGTTTTATCAATGTGCGCTTCAGTAGGGATGGTCATGCTCAAAAATTGTCTGTGTTACATTGCATCCATCATGCCCGAATTCTTTGTGACAGTAGAAGATAAAAGTGTGTCAGGAAGGTGGCGAGATATTCCGTGTGCTGCATTAAGATATAATGAATGACTGATTTAGTAAACAGACGCATTAATGTCATTCCACAAGGCAGAAATAGTTGCTTTGGAAGGGAAATTGTGGTATCTAAAGAGATAGTTTGTGCTGAATGCAGGAATAACTACATGTCCGAAATTTCCTATTAATCTACGCATATTTGAAATGAACTTATTATTTTGTCAGCACGAACAAACTTGTTTCCAGTGTTATTTATTAATGACCTGAAAACGCAATGAAATTTGTCGCATCCGCCAAGCTTACTGCGATTATAAATGGGAATTGGGAAAGTCTAGTGATAGTGAATCACCAAATGCACACTCCGTCGCATGTCCGCGTGCGTGGGAGTTGACATTTTGGCACCAACCTCGAAGCTGACTTGGCAACCTCCATCAGCCTGACAGGATACCCAATGCACACACCACATGTGCTGACCCTGTCGCCTTCTTCATTCAAGA
>NW_020170543.1:160854-164562 GCF_000524195.1 Echinococcus granulosus | reverse complement strand
GCAAAGCTATGTGGTGTGATTCGCTGGATGCGAGAATGCGTGTTTCCACTCACTTGGGTGAAACAAGAAGGGAGAACGGTGTGATCTAGCCGGTAAAGTCACGAGTAAAAGAAATGGTGCTCAACTACATCATTTCTAATGAGAAAATTAACCTCGCAAATGAGAAGTGGACCTACATTCTCCCCTTTTCAGGGGAAAATTTAGCCATACCGCACCCACTGCGCCTCCAGATGAACGTGAGTTGTGAGGACTATACCACGAATGCTCACCCCTTTCTGGACACCCAGTACACACACCATCAAAACCACAGTAATTGCAATGCTTGATCATGTGCCACTGGTAGCTGCACAAGCAACTGGAGGTAAGCTTGCTTCAAGATCGCCAACCAGCAGCTGTATAATTTACAGAACCACCTCAGGCGCTGTTGGGCAATGCAGAATACCAAGTCGGTTTTAAGTGATAGCACTACTAGCATAAATCAAACACCTGGCAGTGTAATTCGACCCTGCCATCATGTTCTATGTGATTGACACAACGTGGAGCGTGATAACAAGAGCTGTAATGATGCAGGCGAAGACAGCGAGGAAAATGTGACTTGGAGGCATGAGGTGATAGAATGCAATCTCACACCACAAGTACCGTTCGCTTTTAGTGGCGCCACCATCACACCCAAACGAAGATGAAAGGTAGGTGGGTGTGCCAGACAGACGCATGTTGATTGGCTGAACAGAGCCACGCATTTGAAGTGCTTGCGTCAGCAGTCATCGCATTCAGATGTCAATGCGATTGGTTAGGAAGGTAAACTCGATCACAAAGGAGGCACTATCAAATATTCACAAAATGTGAAGTTGAAGCATTTATTCTGGAGTAGAAGCAACATAAATTGTGTAAGCAAAGTCACAAGTGGATTTAGATTGGTGAGCATGAAGCTGTGAAATGTGAATTAGACAGATTTGCACAGAACACGGAGTCACTAAACTCGGGAATTCGTAATTTTAATGCGGATGTCCAGACCTGACCCACCGAGAATTGATAGTCTTTACGCACTTAGGTGACTGCACAAACGAGCATTCTTTGAAGTCTTCTTGCAGCCACTTTACTGCTCATTCAGCCCTCCACATCCACCTCAACGCACTGCTTTAATAATTCGTTCATCAATGACTTGGTATATGACTACAATGATCCCGAAGTGCACTCCAGTGGTTATCTCACTTTACACTTCTCTGTATGAACGCCTCAGGATATTCAACAATGTGCCTGGTCACAGTGTTGTAGTGTGACTTACTCCATCCCAAACGATCTTCTCTCTACATACACGCAATCGTTTCAAAATACATGCTGTTTAGGTTACTCAGACTGACGCTTTTCACAGTTTCGCATTCCACGGACGAATGTCGAATGGGTCTCAAACTGGGGTCTCCCACATAAATTACTCGTCATCATTAATGGTGAAGATAAGTTATGGGCTGTCCACAACAAGGTAGGCCAAGTAAAAATCTACGCCATGCTGATAGATCTTGGCGTCACTAGCACCATCTTTTAATTGCGCCATGAGGAATTTGCATCCATGTAAGAGTCCAACATTGAAGGTACCCCTTGCCTCATCATGCAACCACCCCGCCATCAGTGAAATTTGAAGTCCGTAGTGCAGTTGATTGTCAACTTCACGTCGTCTATCCCTGCTACCATCCCTACTTTAGATATGCACGTTAACCCAATGGACTTTTGATGATAGTTTCAGGAAATCATTGTTTATTTCGCCAAAAGTAAGAATGCCTTGAATTATCTTGCAAAGCTATGTGGTGTGATTCGCTGGATGCGAGAATGCGTGTTTCCACTCACTTGGGTGAAACAAGAAGGGAGAACGGTGTGATCTAGCCGGTAAAGTCACGAGTAAAAGAAATGGTGCTCAACTACATCATTTCTAATGAGAAAATTAACCTCGCAAATGAGAAGTGGACCTACATTCTCCCCTTTTCAGGGGAAAATTTAGCCATACCGCACCCACTGCGCCTCCAGATGAACGTGAGTTGTGAGGACTATACCACGAATGCTCACCCCTTTCTGGACACCCAGTACACACACCATCAAAACCACAGTAATTGCAATGCTTGATCATGTGCCACTGGTAGCTGCACAAGCAACTGGAGGTAAGCTTGCTTCAAGATCGCCAACCAGCAGCTGTATAATTTACAGAACCACCTCAGGCGCTGTTGGGCAATGCAGAATACCAAGTCGGTTTTAAGTGATAGCACTACTAGCATAAATCAAACACCTGGCAGTGTAATTCGACCCTGCCATCATGTTCTATGTGATTGACACAACGTGGAGCGTGATAACAAGAGCTGTAATGATGCAGGCGAAGACAGCGAGGAAAATGTGACTTGGAGGCATGAGGTGATAGAATGCAATCTCACACCACAAGTACCGTTCGCTTTTAGTGGCGCCACCATCACACCCAAACGAAGATGAAAGGTAGGTGGGTGTGCCAGACAGACGCATGTTGATTGGCTGAACAGAGCCACGCATTTGAAGTGCTTGCGTCAGCAGTCATCGCATTCAGATGTCAATGCGATTGGTTAGGAAGGTAAACTCGATCACAAAGGAGGCACTATCAAATATTCACAAAATGTGAAGTTGAAGCATTTATTCTGGAGTAGAAGCAACATAAATTGTGTAAGCAAAGTCACAAGTGGATTTAGATTGGTGAGCATGAAGCTGTGAAATGTGAATTAGACAGATTTGCACAGAACACGGAGTCACTAAACTCGGGAATTCGTAATTTTAATGCGGATGTCCAGACCTGACCCACCGAGAATTGATAGTCTTTACGCACTTAGGTGACTGCACAAACGAGCATTCTTTGAAGTCTTCTTGCAGCCACTTTACTGCTCATTCAGCCCTCCACATCCACCTCAACGCACTGCTTTAATAATTCGTTCATCAATGACTTGGTATATGACTACAATGATCCCGAAGTGCACTCCAGTGGTTATCTCACTTTACACTTCTCTGTATGAACGCCTCAGGATATTCAACAATGTGCCTGGTCACAGTGTTGTAGTGTGACTTACTCCATCCCAAACGATCTTCTCTCTACATACACGCAATCGTTTCAAAATACATGCTGTTTAGGTTACTCAGACTGACGCTTTTCACAGTTTCGCATTCCACGGACGAATGTCGAATGGGTCTCAAACTGGGGTCTCCCACATAAATTACTCGTCATCATTAATGGTGAAGATAAGTTATGGGCTGTCCACAACAAGGTAGGCCAAGTAAAAATCTACGCCATGCTGATAGATCTTGGCGTCACTAGCACCATCTTTTAATTGCGCCATGAGGAATTTGCATCCATGTAAGAGTCCAACATTGAAGGTACCCCTTGCCTCATCATGCAACCACCCCGCCATCAGTGAAATTTGAAGTCCGTAGTGCAGTTGATTGTCAACTTCACGTCGTCTATCCCTGCTACCATCCCTACTTTAGATATGCACGTTAACCCAATGGACTTTTGATGATAGTTTCAGGAAATCATTGTTTATTTCGCCAAAAGTAAGAATGCCTTGAATTATCTTTTGCTTCTAACTCCACTTGACTCCTTTCCCCTCCTCCACCTGCTCCTACGCCTTCCTCTCCTTCCAATCTCATGGCAGTCGGAGAGCTACTCCTGACACACACACACACACACACGCATACACAGAGACC
>NW_020170543.1:132641-160754 GCF_000524195.1 Echinococcus granulosus | reverse complement strand
AGGAGGAGGAGGCAAACTCTGATTTTCCCATAAGACTTCGATTTTCTGTATTGTGGCGCCCGTAGATCTCCCTGAAGTCGAAATAAGATATAATACAGTAAGGCTTGGGCCTGCTGGCACAACCCGGAGGGTAGGTTGCTCGGTGATGTTACAGTATTGGAGCCCCTAAGTGACCTATTACTGAAACCGGAAGTTAAATGAACAAGTAATGTGATGCATTTCCTTCTCAATATGCAGTTGTGGAACTAGGTGTAAAAATGAAAAATGAAAGTATTACCCCCAGAATCAAGAGATGGCAGTCACTAAAGAGCAAATCAGGTTGATTTTTTCTTACGCAACCATTAAATATTTCTGCTTACTTACGAAACAATTTCTCCTGAATTAATACTTCTTTTTCAATGAATGCATGCGTAATTCTAGGCACCGGATTAATTATTCGTCTGTGATTTATCTTATTCTCCCTTTAAAAAGCAAGAATGTGATACGGATGAAAATGAAACGCCAATTCGCCCTGGGAACATGACAGTGACAAGTGAAGACTAATCGTTGGCTATATGTATTAATGTGAACACCTGTATACATATTCTCGCAGGTCATTTTTATTTTAAAGTTGGTCTAAACATTGGGACGGTATCAACTTCTTTTAGACGAGCAGTACCTCAACACATGAATTTAAGTCCAATACTTTTTATGGTTGTTCAACTCCTGGTTTCGCTAACGGGTCAATTAAAGGCACCGCTATTATACCTCCACCGGGCGGCTGGACTCAGAGTGAGGTCAGTAGCCCCAAGACCTCCTGTAGATGTCAGTACATACTCTATCCGAGTATTAGGCCTTCTTCCATTTTCAGAGAAGGCTTGGAGTGCTGCGATAGTATTTGCTCATGCACGTTTGCTTCAGCGCAACTTTTAGATGGCAAGCAGTGATAGTGAACCAATCTCACGACCGGGAAAGCACCAGCTCTTCCAAGGTGGAGATAAATGGACAGTGAGATACTACAGAAGTGCGTATCAATTGTAAAATCGCACATTACTACAATGCACGATGTTCCGCTCCAATCACCCTTCTGAATTTGGAGGTGAGAAGAAATAACATAGCGAAAATATCATCTAAATATTGCACCATTGACGAACAATAATCTGAACGTTATGGTAAAAAGAAAGTGGAATAATGTGCACAAAAGCTTTGAGAGTTTGAGGTAGGAGATATAAATAACCCTGAACTAAGTCGCTCGCAATTACCACCTGTGATGGTACATCTATCATTATTAATTATGCTGAATATTTACCAAAAGGTATCTGCTCCAATCTAATTTCTCTACAATTGCTTTCCTGTCTTGCTTTTACTCTTTTTAATGACTTTTAAACAAAGTCAACATCCATTTTGCGACAGTTTGGTGTAGCTAGGTCTTCTGTATTTCTGGAAATGGTTCTTAAAATATAAAAACTTTTCGCGCAAACATTTAATTGCTCTAAGTAGAATTCTCGTGATGATGCTTTGGATACACCGATAAAATGGATGGCTATAAATTGATTGACTTTAGTAGGAGATTTGAGATTCCATCAAACAAACACCCACACACTCATCCATTTATGTCTAGGTTGCTTGGTTAGCCTCAAACACTGCTGATTTGTGTAACAATTTGGCATCTACCTCTCCATGCAGATCTTTTTTGACCCATACTGATAGTAACTGGGATCTGATACACCGATTCTATTTTCAGGTGGTACTGAAGTAAATGTAATTCACGTTCTTCTTTTCTCTTAACCGTCAATTCACGCTGATATGCAGTGGCTATTTATTAGGTTGCTCTACTGCACCATATTAAGTTGTCAGACACCAGTCAGGAAAAAGCCTCATGGTGTTAAAGCGAACATTTTTTCGGGAGTAGCGACGTCGAAAGTGCTTATTTATTCTGAAGGTCTTTAACAACTCCTCTATTGCTATTACTTTGAGCAATCTGCTAGAAAGATGAAATCACGTCTTCTCGATAAACTAGAGGTTGGTCTAAGTCGAAAATTTGTAAACTGCTCTCTTTCTCAAGAAATAGGGTTTGCATCCATACCTCTGCAGCAGACTTGGAAAAGATATTGAAACATTTGGTTTGGTTAGAAATCACTGCAAAGTTAGATGGTATAGCGATACAGTTACAGTATTATGCATCAAACAGACATTTATGTAGGAGGAATAAGCAAGCAGCAAAGATAGATTGGAGTACACATATTGCGGTCCAAAGAAATATTCCACTAAGGAAGTTACCGCTGCAAATTTCATGCCAGGTTGCAAAAGTGACTCTGCTATTTTCGGATTGGCCACTACCTTCTCTTATTCTCATTGGTCAGTCCATTTGCTCTTGAATTTTCCCAAGATCCGACTTTTCAAATGTCTAACTTCCCAAATTAACAAGTTGTAGTTTTACATGTCAACATGAGTTTGTCAACACTAGGACCTCTTCCACTGAATTCTAGTGAGGCAGAATTCACAGAAGACATTTGGGAGTACCTAATTCCGATCCGCGGACTTCGACGAACTGAATTGGAACTCCTGGTCCCAATTTTCATCATTTACATCATTATATTTACCTTTGGTTTCTTTGGAAATGTAATTCTACTTTGGGTTATCCTTGTCAATCGCTCTTTCCATACACCGATTAACTACTACCTGGTCAATCTCAGCGTCTCAGATCTCCTTATTCTTGTTCTGGGTCTTCCGCACGATCTTTATATGATGTGGAACCGTTATCCCTACCCGTTTGAGGAAGCTGCCTGTCGTTTGAGGGCATTTCTTGCCGAAGCCAGTATGATATCTTCTGTGCTTACAATCACTGTGCTTACAATTGAAAGATACATTGCAATAATCCATCCCCTCTCAACGGCAATTCCTGGCACCAAAAGAAGAAATGGCTCAGACAGTGTTGTCAGGCTGAAAAAAGTGGACTTTTTCAGATGTTGTAGAGATTGGGGTCGATTTAAAAAAGTCCGCATCACCGTCATTATTGTGTGGATATTATCACCGCTGTTTAGCCTACCCATCACGCTCCAGGTCGCTCTGAGTTATATCTATAGGAATGATTCGTCTACAAACTATCAATCAGTTATGATAAAGGAATCCTCCATTTGTACTGTCTCGGTAAGTCCAACTGTGCAGTTGCGAACTTTATATTGCAAAAGAAATCTTGTTTTTTGTTATGTGGAGCTAAGTTATTTATCTTACCGGACAACTAAGTACTTACTTGCACCCGCCTGCCAATTTTAATATCATCTAGTAGTTTAGCGTACTTTGCATTGAAAAATGCTTTGGAAGAAGGGTACAACTTAGGACCACAATATTCACTGCTTGTGGTTTTGCATGGCTTCTTCACCCTGAATTATTTATATGCTCTCGGAGGTGAAATATCTTCGTATAAAGTGTTGCGTTTTTATGCAAATGGCCAAGATAAGTCGTCTACCTCGCGCGCATTAGATCACGGCGAAATTTAATGCCAGTCATGGCAATTAAAATTACAAGCCGAAATTTATCCACTCACATCTTTATTTAGCTAGTAAGGATGGTTACGGGAACATAAGTTAAAGTAATTACGCCGATATAGTCAAAATGCGTAAACAATATCTGCCTCTACATAAGAGGCGGATCCCGCAACTCATCACGAAGTCCATTTTAGGTGAATTTGAGTCGGAAACTACAGGAAAGGCACAAGCTTTACTGACTTAAGTTTAAAAGTTGTTATTTTTATAAGCAGATGTTAGGCCTTAAGTTAGGAGAATCAATCTACTGTTAACTATCAGACGGAGTAACGTAAATCCTTCTATGAAAAATAAGGAAGGAAACGGAAAGGAAATGGCAACAGATAACCTAGTTATGTATGCTAGCAGCTCAAAAACCACTTATACCAAATGTTGTGAAACAGGAGGTAATTATTTTGTATGCAATCAACGTAGAAGTTAAATCAGCATTTGCTCGCCTCGGATTTCGGTGAAAAATAGTGTTGATTAAAGTTTGCTCAGTTAACGAAAATCTGAGTTGAGTGTTGCACGTAATTGAGATAATTCTTCATTGTATTAGCGCGTTTAAAGGCTCCAAATAATTAAGTAATAGAGAAATAGGTAACTCGTACTTCTTACAAAGTAATTCTTACGGATCACAAGGCTTCATCATTGTATTATTTTATGTGAAATCGACCGGTAAAAAACGCAAATTCGGTAGTATCCTAAGGAGCCGATTCAACTAGATTTTTTCTTTCATCTAATAATAAGATCATTCAATCTAGCCATAGTCATCTGTCAATTCTGTACAAATCAGTAAATTCCCCTGGTTTTAAGAGTTCCGCGTAAAAAATTACGCCGTAGTCCCTGAATTTAAAACCGTCAAAAGTGTTTTTTAAACAGGTGTCCCAAAATAAATGTCAATTAACACAATCCCAGGGTTAATGACACCTGCTAACTCGACGCAAAGACCTACTCCATAGGGATTTTCAACTGTCTGAAGAAAGTACTATCACTTTGCATGGTATACGCTTTGGCTTCATACTTGATTTGAGAATAATTTGGTTCGTTTCCCTTTGGTAGAAATTGTAAAAAGACGCCTTTGTTAATGAAACAAATTAGATGCTTTATGCCACAAAACCACGTAAAAGAGTACTCATTCCAGCCATTTGAGTATAAATGTTAAAAGCGCATGGTTTCCACATTAGCCTCCTGTGTAGGAACGCGAAGCCTTCTTCCGCATGGCTCTCCCAATCCACAAAATAATCGGAGATTTAGGTGTTTCCTGTAATAGAAAGGAAAGTTCTTTTTTGAGAGGAAACGGCAGTTTGCACCACCTCAATGCCTATCGCAAGTCATAAAAACAGTAAACAGAGCCTTATTCAATATTTGAGCGAGAAATTTCAGACTGGCTATTTGACTTTAATGTAACTACTTTCGATTTGAACAAAGCGCAGAAAAAGAATAAAACGGGGACGCTCCATAGAAAATTTGAAAACCTACAGCTCTATGTACCAGTATAAATGACAAATGCAAATTCCTTGAACAAACGAACATTGTTGCGCTTTAAAAATAAAACCCGTTTGTAGTGGTTTCGATTTGGACGAAATCCAACACCAAATGAACATTTGTGCGCCAAATACGCAAGTTTCTGGGATGTATTTTTCCCATTAAGAATTCAACAAGAGCAGATAGATGTTTGAGCATATTTTATTCATTGAAAATCTCTGACCTTTCCCAACAGCTTAACTTTAAACACCACCGCTTCCATAGCAGCGCACATCTTCGCATGGCCAAGCTCTGCAGCTAAATTTTGTGTTTTTATGCAATATGCAACTTTTTGGCTGATTACCTGGTCCTAACTAATACCAAATAGGGGGAAAGGTTTTCTCACTCTCCTTGACAGTGCAATGTGTCAAAAAAATAAATCTCGGGCATGAATGCTTGACAGTCTGCACGGCAGCTTTTGGTAAAGTGCGATGAAGAAGCGTAGGTGCTTATCAACTTTTTGCATTATTCACTAGTTTATTCTTGTCGCTTTAGTCCCGACTAACGTGGTACTAGAAGGGTGAATAAAAGACCCTATCAAAGGTGATGCATCAAGCCTTGAAAGATTTAAGGGGAAAGTCAAAGTGCCTAAAGCTTTTCTGTAACACATGTCCCCCTGCCATGTACCACAAGTTCCCTAAATGCTATATAAACATATTTTTACAAGGAGATACATCAGCCTTGAAACCAACTTAAAACCCCTCCATAAGGCCGACAAACTAGTGTCTAGTCCATTAATTCAAGCACAAGCCTCTTGCAGGGGCCTCGAGAGAGGAGCAGGTCGTCGCAGCCAAATGTTTTGGACACCAAGCGGACCTCCCGGCACCTGACCTGATGTTAACTCTTAAACACCCATCGCATTCAAAATTTAGGGTTTTTATTAAATGCCATCTCCACGATAACCATGAGATTAGTCCAGTTTGGCAAAGAAAGACCCCTAAAATACGAGTCATGTACTTCACCGACTTCCGGTACTTTCAGTGATGTCGGCCCTTAAAGATGGGGTACTTAAAGAACGCGGAAAACAAGCAGTGCTAATAAATTTGGTGATTTAGACAAATCCTAAGAATAGCAAGGTTAATCACCGTTTATTCTGTGCAGCAACGTATAATTTTGGTGAGAAATTGTTTATTTTATAACAAAAAAAGATAATAAGAGCTGCATAATTTAACTGGCTTATCTTAGTCTAAATTTGGTTTATTTTTATGACACATGATGACAGTTATATTCAAGTCTTTGAGCAAACTTCACTTACTCCTACTTCTTCAAAGATTTCATCATTAATTCCTGGTTTTATAAAAGCGTTATCACTTTATGACAGAATATTTGCTTGAATATACTTACAAATTTCCAGTTAAAAGGCTACCTGGAGATACGAATTTTTAATAATTCATATCGATTAAGCCATGATTAAGACATAGATTTGTCCAAATGTCCCATTCATTGCGGTGAACCAAGAAAAACCAGTGTTTGATGGGGACGCTTTTCCTTCTAGATGACTAGAGCCCCAAAAAGATGGTCATTTTAGTGTTTTTAAAAAATCACCTCCTCGAGCACATCCAGATTTTATGTTTTTTCAAAACTGTAAAATAAAATGCAGCTATATTTCATAATTTATTATTCTGTCAGGGCTTAAAGGTGCAACGATTTTGAGTACGAATTGCCGCGCGTTGTTCCCCTCCCTTCTTCCCCTCTTCCCTCCTTTCTTTAATTGGGTTCAAGCGCCATTACTCTAAACTCGCGATTAGTTAAAGCTCCGTTCTCGATTGTTAGAATTCGTGCCTATCTCGAATAAGCAGAGCGTTTGATCGTGTAGCGCAAAAACCCGGATTTTGTTGTGCAAAATCATTGTTCTATGAGTTTGAATGCCTCCCAAGAGGCTAAATAAAGAAGTAGGTCTTTCAAATTTATTTGCCATTCCGCTCCGAGTCGATGTGTCGTCGTAAACGTTGGAAATGCAAACTGCGTTGAGTACTGAGGTCCGTATCATCTGCAGCTCCTTAATTTAAAGCTCGGTAAGCAAACAAGCAAAAGCAGACTTGTACTTATTTCCTGTTTGTCCACAAACTCCTCCCCTCCGTCTGTCGTCGTGAAAGGGATTAGTGCAGGTAAATATTCTCTTTTTCACCACTCCTCTATCATCTAAAATCTAATTTTTGAGTTTTTCTGTAAATATCTGATCTAAAATAATTCAAGAGATTCGGCTAAATCATAAGCTCTTTAATCAAAGGCGATGGTTTTGTTGATTTGAAATATCTTCCGGGACATAATAGTCGTGCAGAATGTGTACTGTCACCACGCAGAAGGACTGAGGGATTGATGGCATGATCCGGAGGTCAGGCCGCCCAGCAGAGGTACAATGGCGGGGCGCCTAAGTGGCCCCTTCACCAAAACTGGGAGTTAAACAAACAATTCACCTTCATTTGTGGGAAAATATTGGTGGATTTAGAGGTAGGATTTGATGATATTATAAACAATCACGACGAGGTAAATGTAGAAGAGAGGCCCGCCGATTTCTTTCTGTTTACTGACAATTTGGTGTCATTTCCGCATACTTCTGTTTATTAGGCTCACTTAGGAACAAATGAACTTTACGGAAGCACCTCCTTCAAGTGCTGCCCCTCCCTCTTGTTTATCCAAGTCCAAATCTTACAAAATATCACATACCCGAGCAGTTCAAGTATAATTTACCTATTTATAAAGCTTCAATGAACTTTTGCAGAGCATCATTGCATAATGAGTAAAAGGAAAGCGCCCAATGGCTTCGCAAAATGTTATTAAAAAAACTTGAGCACAACTTTGTCATCCATTTGCAAACTAAAGAGATTACTTTACCTGCAGATAATTTAAATTTCGAAGCTTCGGCACATTGTTTTTTTTTTAGGGTTGAATCGGAGGATTGGTTCTCCTACCCGGTTCTAGCGAGTTTCATTCTCTTCTTCCTCCTTCCCTTGGTTATCATCACCATCCTCTACATTCTCATTCTTCGGGGTGTGCATCGATCAGTGAAATTCACCCAGAATCTACATCCCGTGGAGACGATTGAGCCACCAACCTCAGGAGAGCTCACTCTCCCCTTGGTCAATGTGCGAAAGCACTCCTCCGGGATTCTCGCGGTCTCGCCACTGAAACGCGGACGTAGCATTGCTTTTCGAACGGGGCAGGACAAGAGAGCAGCTAGACAACACCAGGAGCTCTGCCAAATCCAGCAAGTTCAACACCACGCACGAATGAGGACAAATAAATCATTGATTAGGATTTTAGGTGAGCAGGAAAGGTGTTGTTCAGGTCAAACCGAGGCTTTTGTGCCTATAAATGGAGGGAGAGAGAAAGAGAACAGTTATATATAACCTTATCCTGGCGCTTGACTAGTTCCTGACCTAGAATAAGCCTTCTACGTGGTTCGCGAGGGGTTAAGTATCCTGTGTGTGTCCACTCCAACTCTTGTGAAATTAGATGTCACGCGCTGAATTGAATGATCATAGGGATTACAAATGAGGTAGCGTTGGTTTGGACACTATCACGGCCGTGATCGGTATTGACGTGCAGACGTTCAACCGTCTTCAAAATGATTTCACCATTCAAATGCCTCACTGTGGCTGTAGATATGAGCAGATATTCGTGCCCACCATGTGAATTAATTGTGTCTGGATTGCAGCAGCCCATAACTGCTAGTAGTCGACAACATTTAGCATTCGCTACTACCTTTGATACCGCCACGGTGTTGATGATTCCACTTTTTCTTCCAGTTTGTATCATCATCGCGTTCTTTACCTGCTTTGCGCCATTTCATGCGGAGCGGCTCTTGGTAGTGCTGGTACCAGCGGAGCTATGGTACAACAATAAGATTCTCTGGAAAGTTCATGATGTGCTCTATCACGTCTCCGGCATTTGTCTCTTCGCCAACTCAGTATGCAATCCAATCCTCTACAACATCGTCTTCCGACGAATACGCGCGGAGTTTAAGGCAGCACTGATGTGCTGTGGCAAGAAACGAAGACAACAACGGGAGTGTAACAATGGTCGAGGCAGATCCTCGGTTTATCGGCCTTCAACAATATCGCAAACACCTAAAACTGCAGAATTTTAAGATTTCATTTACAATTCTTATCTCTTGATGCACCGTTGTTTATAGTGTCCATAGCTCTTTTTCTTTCTCTTCTTCTCTTTCCTCCGACTTTTTTGAATCGTTATCAGGCGAAACGAAATAAGTGTGCTCGTCTCGTATCATGGACACAGTTGATTGAAATGACATTTTTACTGCGAATTTGTTGAAGCTCATGAAGATATCTACAACAATCATTATGAAGAGATGCTCTTCCGTCTTTATGCAAGTGTTGTTCGGATAAATCACGGCCAGTAGTCAATCGGCTTCCTTGGGAGATGTTTATCATCATGAGTAATTTACTATGGCGTCCGACTAAAAGAAAAAAATATTCCCAAAGCATTTTTTGGACAAATCCTACTCACAGTCCCCTTCGAATATTTTGGTTGCGACTTAACCAATTAGAAAATAGTACTTTTCAGAACTCGGTCAGATCCAAGGTTTTAAAGTACCACAAAAAAAGAAGAAGTTGAAGGACCGATTTATTAATTTTTAGATATCCTGAGGATATTACTTAGTTGAAGGTGCGTCAAGACGGGAGAGGAGTGAAAGACAGCCAAGCGGGCGAGCTACTGGAATTAAGGACTCCTGTGTGACCTGAGGAAAACCAAAGCTTTTTCTATCTAAATGTGAAAACTTCAGATTAATCACTTCGCTATTGCAAGATTTTTACCTTCGAACTGTCTCAGCCTGTATCTGTCCAATACTAAGAAAGAATGTTAATCGCTTGGAGCATTATTTGGAAGATAGGAAAGAGGAGGCAGTATGGTTTTTCCATTTCCATCCTAAAAATGGCAATCTTCCTACGGTTAGGTCTTAATGAAATGAAAGCAAGACATTCTTCCTACTCATTCAGCAGTTTGGGTTGTTTTTAAAGCAGCATATTTTCCTCCACACCTTCGACCTGCACCGTTATATTCACCGCCATCCACACATGCAACAGGCATAGTCGTCTGAGAGGGAAGTAATGAGGGTTTCAAAAGTGAGCCACGGTACAGCGGTGAACGATGATATACAGGTCGTTCGTTCCTCAAACCTTCTTGTTTCATTCATTCATTCCTTCGGTCATTCCCGACTTATTTTATTCGGTCGGTCAGTAAGCCCTCCTATTAGAAACTAAAGACCATTAAACTGCTAGACATACAAGTTGGTTGCATGACAACTGAATAGGACGCCCTCGTTCTGTAGCTCCTACAACTCTACCCTTCCATGTGTTATGGATATAGACTATTCGCTTTACCACTCATTAAACATCAGTGGATGCAGTTCTCCAAGCGTCACTCTGCAGTAAAAGACTCCCCTGAATGTGATCCATCTAGTTTTAACCAGTTCCAGAAATTAAATTCATTACTAACTGTGATCATGTTCTGCTACTGCACACTTTCACCATCGCTGGGTGTTTCCACGGTTTTGGAATCGAGTTAAACACGGTAACACAAAGCGGCCAAATTAGGATTACATCCATTATTTCATCAGTTTGGCAGACCTGTCCGATTTGACATCAGTTTAGCTATCAAGTGAATCTTATATCATAACAGAAGCTCGCCTTTCTAAGTCCAGGGTTAAAAGCCACAAGACAATCCCCTCTATTGTGGAGACAGTTTGACAACCAGTAATCACATGTGTAGTTTCCCCTCCCCCCCCCCTGTCATGCACAGAATGCAAGTACGAATCAGATGTAAGGATAGTAGCTTGGATAAAATACTTTTGTTAATTTATAACAAATAATTCCCGAAAGTATATATTCTAAGCTCTCGTACCATGGCTATTAACTGCTTAGCAACTGTCTACATAGACACAATCCTTTGTATGATACAGTCGGTGCGTTTTGGAAACTTGCCGCTGGAATGATATACATCACAGTGTGGAAGTACATTTAAAATACATGTGATTTTTTAAAAGACAATCATCATAATGAAGGAATAAAATGCTCTGACTATTAATAGGGTAACAAATAAAGTCATCTTGACTACTCTCCAACTGAAGGGTCCTTGGAGAAGATGTGGCGGCAAAATCTACCACACCCTTGGATTTCTGGGTGAAATGCGCCCGAAGTCTACCCACTCGGGACAACACAACTCGAAAGAGCTAGTCTGCCAGAGGAGAAAAAAGCCATTGAAGTGGCTTTAAAGTAAACGCAACATTTTGCACCTACTTTTGAGAGGTACTTCCTCCAGACCTAATTATTAATTTTTTTTGGGATTAGGCTCGGACAATCGCATATGAAACCGAATAGACAATTGGAAAATAAAAGCGGTGAAAGGCGGAGAAGCTACAGCTAAGTCGCTTGTTCCTTGAAAAGTGGCAACACCTTTTCGATCTTGCGAAGTGGTAAGGGGTGAAGGATTGAAGATCCAAGGTGTTTGATCGGACACTCGCATGACATCCAAGCCATAGGTATCAAAACTGACAGCTTAAATGTATTATTACTTACTGATGAGCTAAAAGAGGACTGAGAGCTCACGAATTCCTCTGTTAGGTAGAGAGGTATCAACCCCCTTAATCCATTCTGTTTTCATGACTTTGCCAGTGTCTCTCAGCGACCTACTTATAGTATTTATGCATCCCGAAGCTAAATCTGACACGCACTATGTAAGAGGTTTTTTCTTATTTTGTTTAACTCTCAGTTTCGGTAACGGGCCACTTGTAAGGTCCCGCCATTGCATCTTCGCCGGGTGGTCTGGCCTTTGGGCCATACCAGTAGTCTCCATGCCCTGCAAGTTGTCAACATTAAATAGCCTGCTCGAGTATCATACCTTCTCTCGTCTTCAAGGCAGTCTCGGAGGGGTACATTGGTGGCATCAGAAAACGAAACCTATCTTAAAGGACAAGTGTCTTGACTTTTACTGTCAAGTGATGAAACTTAGCGGGGTAAAGGAAATGCATTTGCTTGGAAAGTGAAAATCTGTGACAACCCCCTAGCTGAAGGCCTGAAAATGACTTCCACCCTCGGCAATTACCTTGGCCCATGGTCTGCAGGAAAGCTATCCACACATGAAGCGACACTAACCATGAACCATCTTGAAAGGCTTGTTATGGAACTGTTTACCGCACTTGTATGAAGGTGCCAAATATGTGAACTCGTTATACCTCCTCCACCTCCCTACTATATGGAGGTGGGTAGGACTGAAGTAACAAAAAAGTGCCACGGCGGAACAAACGCGAAACCCCATTCCAAAGAAACCGTGTTGAAATCCGCACTTTTTTATATGACTCTGATTTTAAGCCAGTGATCCTACCACTAGTTGTGGATACAAATGATGGCCCGTCTAAGCCCCGTCCCCTAATATATTTTCCATACAGGACGAAATTCCAGGTCCAGCAGAATTGCCAAGAGAGGACAGTGACATTGCGGTCAGGTATCTTCTCAGACGCATGGAACCTCGATGATTGGCATGGGTGGCTGGTGAGCACCGACTGCGTTATCATAGCTGACGCCATAGTTTGACCTTGGGGAGTGCAGAGGACAATAAGGGAATGGAGCTATGCAATACTTTGGTGGTTTTTAACTCTCACTTTTAATAACAAACCGCTTAGGGGCTCCGTCACCGTATCTCCTCCAGAGCACTACAAAGTCATCTGACGAAAATTGCCTATGCTACTCAAAATCATTACAATAATGGAAAGATTATGGTTGCCACAGCGGTTAATACGTCTACGTTTGCACACGAAGAGAGCCTTGAATTCAGGAAAGGGAAATTTTGATGCACATTTTCCTTACTAAATTGGAACGAAGTTTTTTTGCTGCTTGTTTTTTGCTATTCCAACTACTTAATGCATTCAGCCATTACATGCTGGTCGACACTAGGGAATATGCGTTTCCTCTACGAGTCTTCACATAGGTAGTTTGGTTGACTAATGAAATCTTGCCTATTTTATCTTTCATCATAAATAAGGAAAAAAATCTTTCTTTTTAGCCATTTTCTTGTCTTGAATGTTATTCCACCAAAATTTTGAGATCCAAAAGTTATTAGGTTTTTTTCTAAAAATACACGTTACTTTAAAAAGTTCTGATCTTTTAAGGAAAAAATGTTATTTGCCCAAATGCCGAGCATTGATGTAGCACCCCAAGACTTCTCCGAAGCCGAAGGGAGACCTACAACTCGGACAGAAAAGGTATTGTCGACATACTGAAAGGCTTTGGAGCCACTGGCTTGGTCCGGGAGGCGAGACCGTCTGGCGGGGGTATCATGGTGGAGCATCTAAGCGGCCTGTTACCCAAACCGAGAGTTAAAAAATGAGAATTTGTAAACTCTCACCATCAAGATACAGAGTTGTTCCAAACACCACTTCTATAAGAGAAAACAAACTTAGTCACAGCCACTTCCACTCCCATCACTTTTAGTTACGATTTGGTGGATTATCTCTCCTTCCTATCAGGAAAGTCGAAATAATCTCGCGGTTAAGGTCAACGACATAGACTACGAGTGTGGCGCCCCAAGAGTTTTCTGAAGACGAAAGCGGACATATAACTCGAGCTGTAAATACATTGCCGCCGCATAATAGGGCTTGGGGGGCTACTGGCATGGCCCAAAGGCCAAACCACCTGGGGGAGGTACAATGGCGAAGCACCTCTTTGGCCTCACCACCAAAACCGAAAGTTAAACAAACAAGCAAAGCATAATACAGCCCTTCGCCTCTTTTAAGCGTTCACCCCATGGGCGAAGTCCCGCGTCAGTCATCACAATGCAGTCGGTGCTGTGAGAATAATACCCACGAACCAACCCCACCAGTCATCGAATTCTACTGCAACTAAGATGATATTTAACTCCCAACGTCACTGATTCCTCTTGGTAATTCTTCTGGAGCTGGTGTTTCGTTCTCTTGAACGAAAACTGGATTCGGGGACGGAGAATTATGCTAGCTATCATGGATGTCCGTCGCCAGTGGTATGAACTCTAGCCTAAAAGCATACTTAAACTAACAAAGGACGGAATATAGCATAATTTCGCAAGGGTCAAGTTTCGCGCTTATTCCTCCTTACCACTTTGCGTTCACTTCAATGGTGCCCAGATAAGACTTTCCCGAAGCAGTAGCCTCCACAACTCTCCCTTTGCAGGTGGCCTAGGTACAGGCCAATTGCATTACTGGATGTCACTCTTAATTTATTATGGTCAAGGAGGAAACGCGTACTTCTGCAAGAATATAGACACACTACCATGGAACCTACAGAGAGGTTGAGAAACTAGCAGCATAGGCGACACGGAAAATGATAATTTTTGAAGGGGTAAAGACCAAATCGTGGAATATTGAAAAAGCTTGCACATTTATGGACGTCAACTTCACTTCCTTTTCTACCCCAGCATCCTGCTCCATTCATGTCATCAGCAATCAATGCGCGCTCTTGTCAAGTAACCAGCATCATTCAAGCAGTTCAATGAATTAAATTGTTAAGCCATTAGCGTACCAACATAAATGGTTTCATGGTTGTGTGATGCAAGCATTTCATTGGTCCAATTAATGACACTCCAAATATGGAAATGTCCAACCGTAGTAGTGTAAATTACACCAACTGATAAATATTTCATTATAGCAGGCGGACTTAAAATCGTTTTTTGAGGGAGCTCGCTTTATAACTCGAATTTTTTATATAAAGTAATGCTAAGCTGCACCTTGCATGACTAGGTGAAAATTTACTCTTGCTACTAATGTCACATATATGTGACGCTCGAGTGCGAAGTCTGATCATAAAGGTGGAAATGAACCGTGGGATTCAGTGTCTTCCAAACGTTCAAGAGATCGAGGTTAATTTCGAACATCGGGCCGGAATCTCCGTCGGCGTGGAGCGTTGCCTGTTTCCTGGCCCTACGGAAGCGCAGGTGCACTTCAAGCCGATCCAAAAATTCCTTCCTTATGCTTCAGCTGTTGGAGATTTTGCTATCAAACAGATATGAATGTGTAGTAAACTTGAATATCAGCAAGACTGGTGCATATGTTGGAATTGGATGGGATGTTGGGGAGGAAATTCAGGGGTAGATGTTGAAGTATGTACTAAAGCGAGCACATTGCCTTATGCCAATCGCTGTTGGAAGAAGTGTTCGCCTGCATGGAACACAGGGTTATCGTGCCCTCAGATCAAGACCATAAATCTGTGTTCATGCAAGCACTTTGTTAAGGCCAATTTTGATTCGTTCAAATCTGACCTCACTTCATTACCAGCTACTGTTGCAGAACTCGAGATTGAGATAGTTGGAAAACAGCAAATGAGGTTTTGGCACTCACTCTAATGCGAATTTCCCACAGACTTGCTCATCAAGCCCTTCTTAGTTAAAAACACAGCCAGCAGAAGTCAAAATTGTCCTATTGTTGGAGGATTCTGATAAAAGCACAGAGGAGGCTCCACGTCACCGGCACGGTTACCGGATTGCAAGACTATAATACCCTGGGGCAAACTGATACTTTCAGGTGCCGCAATGTCGACTTTGACTTCCCTGACATGGCATTCAAATCTTACCAAGGTTCACCCCAAATGGGCCTTGGAAAAGGCAAAATGGTGATCCTAATCTCGTTAGTTAGCCACTGAGGACAAAGCCCGCCTTTTAGAAGGCGCAACATTCAGGTGTGCCAGCCAGATACTCATGGAAGGAATTGTTACAGTAGAACCAGAGGAATGACTACGATGAATGCTGGAGATGACGTTTAAGAGAAGAAGGAGGTCACGCGACGGTGGATGCCTTAATCATTAAGAGTTTAACAACAGGACATGGCCTATAACATCTCAACTCCATTATACACGGATAATGAACCGTTTGTCCATAGCAGTATGCCTTGTTACGGCTCCGGAGATGATTCGGAACCCAAAACATCGCGTCTGATGCAGCAACCAATTGTATTTCGTTAAAAAAAGGCACAAATAGATCTAATTGAATAACAGAGAAGATATTACTTGTCTGGTATATCGGATCCTATCACAGAAAGGTGATCCCAATCACTACTCCATCAAGGAACAAAAATGCTCGTCCTCGAGGGAGTGTGACCGGTTCGATAGACGTCGTGGCACAGCGACGACTCCAAGAGACTTTTGAATCTGGTAAAAGTGTGGTTGTGCTTCGGCGGGGCTGGGCAATACACAAAACTCCAGTCCAATGAAGACCGCCATCTCCATTTTCAATAGATCTCGGTGTGATATGCGCAATTCACTCTCAATCTCCTGAATGAAATTTTAGAAAAAGAAGTGTTACCTTCACCTGCAGGCATAAATAGCTAATCTGGACTAAATTATCACTGAATAAAATCACTACTTAGCTGTATTTGGTAAGCTTTCACAAGAAGCGCCAAGAAAAAGGCCATTAAAAATTTAAGAGACTAAACCTATGTTTAGTTGATAATGCGGAAGAAGCTTTCTAGGCCACAAGAGTTAGGTGCCAACACGCTGGGAGGATGGTTGAGAATTATTAATAGGCACTTGTTAATTCCTTTGTAGAAAGCAATAAATAAGGAGACCAACCTGAATAAAAGCAGGCAGAGCTGGTCCCTTGAGATCATTCAACTTGGCACCGATCAGCAAGGCAGCGCCTGCGCAGAGCTTTCGATTCGACTTGCAGACAAACAGCTGGAAGAGGCATGCAGCACCAGTAATCAACACATCAGAACCAGCAGATTTGACAGCCAGGGAAATCGAGGTGGTATTTTTAAGTGTAAGACAACATATAAATTTGTTCTTCAATTCCCGATAGGGCTTATTGACCTTTGGTATGTATTCAAGTACCTGTGTACGCCTCTTAAGGAGGTACAATGATGACCACCTCACACACCCAATGAATGAATGAATAGTGTATTTTAAAAAATTACCTTTAAAATCATTTTCTCAAAAAGAACATAGGCGTGTGCCACAATCCACAGGTCCAAATTCATCTAAAGTAGTTAAAAAAGCGGGTCAAGACGGCAACGAGGGAGCACTTGAAGTTAAATTCGTTTAAAGTGTCTCAAGTGAGAGCTTATGACGGTGATCGCATGGAACAGAGTATTTTAGGTCAGATGATACAAAATATCCTCATGAATGCGGAATGTGAAATGAAATGGTCAGCTTAATTGGACGTATGCTGCAGAATTGCATACGCGCATCTTTTCGAGCTTCAAGGATTTGGTATAGCAGAATTGTGACACTGACGCGACAAAAAAACTCTGGGTAATGGTGGCCGCAGTTAGTGGTCGAAACTTCTAGGCACCCCTGTTTGGTGTTTTCGACTACCTTCCTCACGTTTTGAACCGTCACAGGGTAAAATGGAGACGATGCAACAACCCAAGCTCGACTCATCCCTTTCAGTTCACGTGCTTCATTCTTGCATGGTTTTATTACTTTGTTCCCTCTTCAAATTACTGTTTCCTGCTCAGTCGGAATTACAGCGCGGTGTTTGCTGCATTGCCGCTACTGGTGTGCCACTTCCTGTTTCCTATTGGCACCAATTCCGATTTCTGTTAGAACTACACGAACTTAGTCGACTACATGAGGCTGGTCCCTCGGCCCCTCGATGAAGCCAAACCAAAACCAAACAGAACAAAAGTATCTAGAAGACGTTAAGCTAGGCTGATAGGCATAAAAAGGCAAATTAAACAGACCCGAATTAACTAAAAATTACTTCAAATTGCGTCACAAGTATTCGAAGGAGAGAGGGGAACCTTACCCTCAAGGCAATTGAGAGGAGGTTGAGTTTAAGACTACGCATTTTTGTCAAAGTCAGTTGGACATTTGGAAAACGCTGATGAAACTCTCGGTTGAGGCACTTTTTTTGCTCGTCCGCTCGCCTATAGCCCAAAATACTGGCCTAAAGAAAAGGAGTGAAGCGAAAAAAAAAGAAAGCAGGAAATTGCAAGCTCCAGAGCCAAAATAGTAGCCATCTTGTTCAAACAAGGTCTGAGAGGTAACAGTTAATCTTGAATTTTAAAATTAAAACAGCAGTAGCTGTCAGGTGGGAAGAATAAAACAAGCTATGCATCAGTCTATCAACGCTATTTATCAGGCTCTCTACTATTTTTCCCTCATTCTAAACCACCATAATCCAAAAGGTTAGCTGAACAAACTCAACAGGACTCGGGATTGTCGGACCTACCGACCTGGTTTAGCTCTGTTTCAAAGCTGTTAAAGCTTCTTGTGTGGCAGAATACATCGGTCAGGAATGCGTAAAAAGTTTGCCAAAGAGGGTACATCACCCAAGGTCAAATAAAGCATGCCCAAAGACACTCAATTCTTGGGCATAAAAAAATTGCTCGTCGCTATTACCACTTAATCTTAAAGCGGTTGGTTTGTACCTACGCCAACTGGGAAGGGAAAGTCTTGAAACCTAATACGAAAATGGATACTACTTATATGTTGTGATTTTATCAAGTTATTAAACCACACCGTGCATTTTTTGCTGCCGACTGACTTGCCATGAGAGACCGCTTTCGTATTGCAATGGACATTAAGCGAACCAACCTGTCACTGGTTATCCTCAAACAACCCACCACTTTATCCTCAAAAGTAGGCTTCGAAACAATTGTGCCCGAAGTTTACCTACTCGGGACGACACATCGGAATGTGCGCAGGAAAGTTTTCTTCAGAAGTAACTGGACCTAGATAATTAGTCGGAAGAAGATCCTACTAGTTATAGGTCACCTAATTGAGGGGTGTACAAACAGTCAAGCAATCTATAATGGCTCATTAAAAGCCTGATTATAACCAATATAATAGGAACAGACATAACCCATTAGAAGAACATCAGAATTGGTAAAACTCACCACATATCCTTGGAAAGGAAATACACGCCGATTGGTAACCCGAGGCGCCATAGGATCATCAAGCAGAAGTGGATTGTAGTTGATCAATGGGTCATCATACACCACGGGCTGGATTGACTCAATGTTCTCCGAACTCGACGGGTAGGGTGTCAGCTCAACTGGAATGGCAAAAAGAGGGGGGTTAATTGGCGCCTTCAAGAGGCTAAAGAATGCTAATAAATGGTGGAAGAAATTGACCAGACTGAATGTTGTAAGACACGGTACCGTCCTGCAGGGGAGAGTTCTCGGGCTTGGAAATGGGGGAAGCCATGCTAGAGAGAGACAGAGTTTGCGACCGACTCCGATATTGGCCGCCTCCACTGTCGCTAGCACCGTAGTCAGTGGGCGCTACGCTACGACTGCTGTTCGTTACTGGTGTAGGAGCCGACTTGCCGGTTGCGGTGGACAACTCATCCCCCCCTACCGTCTCCGCGCGTCGACGACCACGACGGTGGGGATTTTGAGATTGTTGCAACGAATTGCGTGGAACTAGAAAGCGTGCGTAGGAGCGATCCTAGAAGAGCAGTAAGGGGAAGAATTAACCAGAAAAATTTTTGCTATAGAGGCAATTGGAGAGATTTGTTTTCCAAAAATATTGGGAAGCCGCATGCAGAATGATAACAGTTAAAAACTGAACTATGGAAAAAAAGTTTCGGAAGCCGATGAAGTAAAATGTAAGCCTACTAAAAAGCAAGCGAACATGAGAATGCCTACTGAAAATATCTCACGACACCGCAAACCAGCAATTTAAAAACTAAGTTAGAGATAACTTGAATGCTACAAATTCACCTACGTCGACTTCCCATTCATGCAAAGTAACCCTTAAACAACAAGCTATAAATATATTACCGCTTAATTGTCTTGTTTGGGGAGGTTTAGGCATTGAAAGAGCATAATGAGCCCCAATCACAACAGTAATGAGGCCGAAGCACCCACCACAGAATCAACTGGTTTAATATGGCTCAGAGGTTTGGCAATAGGCAAGGAGGTGTTGGCGAGATTTTCATCCTGGCCAATCGAACCCGATCTTGTCGTGTTGTTGGTAGTGTGACGAAAGAGGGAGTTGAGCAGAGCCCCTGGCGTCTCCGGCGCAGAGCGCTGTCTTCCTACACCTCCCGATTGCGTCCCATTTAAGCTGTAATAACCAAACATTCTGCGAAATTTCATTACACGCGTCCTGCTAACACTTCCAGTTCTTCGAGCGATACTAAAGCCACTTCTGGACCCTAATGCCTTGTATCACTTTCAAGGATAACCAGAAAATGCCAAAAAATAAAAAAATTTACGCATAAACATGATGGGAGGAAGAGGGCTGTGGAATTTAAATTTATCGTTTAACTACACGACCTCTTTAGTCTCCACAAATTTGGATCACCATCTTTTGGCGATGTTAGAGGACAAAACCAAAATAATCTGAGCATGGTAACATCGACGAAGTATTTCTCCTCGTCACTACAACAGAAATACAAAGTCTAAAAACGAGCATATTTAGAATCAAAGTGCCAGTAAAAACTTTCCAAATAAACTTATTCACTGAAGCCATAATGATTTGACATAGAGGCAGTCACAAACCCTTTAGGAATCCCCGACTGCATGAGAGGATCACGGGAGAGGGGAATGACCGAGGCCATGACGAGTGGAGGTCTTCTCAAACTCATAGTTGAGATAGCATACCTGTCAAATTGGCATAAGAAAGCTGAATCATTTAACCCCATTCAATAAATACAAAATCTTATTAGTTGAGACCTTCCAAATGTTGACATTAATACTATAGTGAATAGTGTGACATGCCTGATTGTTCCAAATCGTGCCTCGAAGAGGTTATTCGAGGTTACAGTGGAGCAGGCGATGTTACATTTCAAACGCAAAAAGTTTGGTCTGTAGCGGTTTAGTTTCACCTTAAACCTTGGGTAACGCACGTGTTACGAAGGTTGGTTTAAGTGAGTTAGCAAGGAAATAAGTAAGAAGGCAAACCTTATTTCTGTCAATCCAACTTACTTAACGACGAAAGTAATCTACAACATCATGTTAGGGGTTGAAGCAAGTAGTAGATAAGTTGAGCTTACGCACGTCATTGCGACTGCTGATCGGGCTGTCAGTGACATGTTTACCGAATAGGTTAGGTTTATATGCCAAAGACGCTAATCTGACCCCACAGATTGAATGAAAAAAATGCTCTTTCCAAACAACTGTATCGATAAACAAGGGTAAAAAAGGTGGTAAAAGTAGTTTTAAGTGATTCTAGAGTACTACCCAGATTTAGTTCATGAACTTCATTTCCAAAAGGCTACTAGACAGAAGAGGAACTCGCTCTTCTGGGGTTCATTGACGCCATATATGCATATCGGTTGGGTAAAACTGCTCTGTTGTCACATGGGATCATTCACTCTTACCTGTCAGTCGGGAGTGTGGTAACAAATCCTTCTTTATATATGCGATGCTGGTAGAGGACGTGTTAAGGGAACGAATGCGCTGAAGCAAATCACGGTAGCAAACCCATTTTTACATTTTTCGGAATTACTCTAGATTTTAGAGAAAAGGAAAGTAAGAGAAATGCCTTCTAATAAAAAAGATTACTGTGTCAAGAATTTTGAGTGATGTAGAGGAAGATATCTGTGCTTCACAAAAGCGCAAGATGAAAACGAAAGGGGGGAGGGAAAGACGATTTCTGGTGGTAGACATAATGCATGTTAAGTGCTGTCTTTCCCTACGTCAAGTGGAACAAAGCCAACTCAATCAGGAAAGAATTGCAGAGTAGGAGCAGTTCGCTGAAAAAGAGCAAAAAAGTGTAAGACGGGTCTAAAAATCATCCCAGTCTTTTAATTAGAATGGTGGTTTTTGCATCTACTAACAAAAACTATCAGGTTACTTGGAGTGCACTGTGGTCAGTAAACAAAAAGTTTGCAGAAAATTTAGACGAGAAGATAATCTCACAGCTTGAGACATCCATGTGGCAAAAAGAAACGAATTTCTCAGCCAAAAATAGCTGAAAGAATTGTACTCTTCATTTATTTTTTAAAAAAACAGGACCATCCTAATCTGCTTGTAGAATGACATGGGCCCACCCAATGAAAATGCTTTCTTAAAGAAATGTATCTTGATTAAGCAGGAATGGCCATAATCAGCGTAGTATGGCTAAAAAACATGATCCTGCATATAAGTTATCAAGGTTTACATATTCAATGGAGGTCAAGCGATTTATTGGGTTGGATTAACGAAAGGTGTTACGAATCGACGACTCACCGGAAAGACCCATTAGCAGCTTGGCCAAAAAGCCCATATTCTGTCTGTGACAATCGTGACGTCTCTGGAGGCGATCTATCGCGAGTCGCCGGAGTCGACAAGAGCCTCGGGGACCCGCCATCGGAGTGCTGCAAGGACCCCTGAAAGGCCTCATCGAAGCACACATTTTTGCGAGTGGTGACTTTCGCCGATTTACATGGCCGAACTACATTAAAGGAAAAGAAAAGAGCAAATCACCATGAAATTTTTGATAGTGAGAGCCACAAGTCTACTGCTTCAACCAGAGGTCTAACAAACCGAGAAGGGGATGGCTTTCATTGTCCACATTGATGATGTTAATGCAAGGACGCTGCATAATATACAAGCATAGGAGTGATTCGTAAAGCTTACTTACTGTGGCAGACTTCGTGCTTTTGAAAACCACCCATTAAAACGAAATAGGAGACAAAAAGCTATTTAAGGTTAGCAATTGAACTCTCCTTCTTAAATTAATTGGACTAAAAGCAGGGGAAGAAATAGAACAATTAAAGCGTTTGCTACCAGTTCTTGAGGCGAGAGTCAACCACCAGAGTTCAGAGTTCACCATTGTTCTAATGTAAGGACCATGGTTTAAATTACACATTTCAATTTAAATAACCCTCTATTGTCACAGGTGTGACCCGTGGACTTGGGTGGGAAAATCGGGGTGTTGTATATGTCCGATACTAAGATCGGCTATCTTAAATGATCTTTTGCTAACTTTACCCATTTATTGGAAAAAATAAACAAGGTGAATACTTCCGTGGCCTTGTAAGATTCCACCACAACTTACAGAGATTGGGTTGGCGGCTAATCGATGAAATTCGACTAAAGAAGACAAAGACCAGCGTCGAATTACTCATGATAAATGCCCTAGTTCATAGTGGAAGTTACGCAAAATATCGTGGTCAGAGGTAAGGTATAGACAAAAACTCGCCTATATAATAAAACCAAACATATTTAACACGACAAATTTTATTTTACCGTGTTGTACTTAGTTAGTTAAGGTACGTTTATAGTAAAATATGTGATGAGTAATATGTTAACAGCCCAAGACCTATTAAGCAAACAAAAAAAGTTTGCCAGACTTTCACTGAAGGAGTAGTCAATAACTTACTCTCCGTAAGCAAAGTCTAGACCACTTTTATCGTCTTCGTCGTCATCCTCATCTGTTGCGAAAAATCCGTGCACTCTTTGACCTAAAAAAACCAGGATGTTTGGAAAATTCTACATATCCGCCTGCTGAAATACCTCAATAAGAGAAAAAACAAATATTTGAAATTCTCAGGCAAAGAAGGAAGGGAAAGAAAATATGGATTAAGGAACCACTTTTGGAGTAGCGTGCTGTCCTAGCAAGCCCGTGAGCATTGCCATCAAGAGATATGGTAGATAGAAACCACTGAGCTGCAATTTGCTGCCGATATTCGTAACAGTTCATCTATTGTATACTCTAGGAATGTAAAAAGTTGCATTGAACAAGTTACTTTGAATTTACGGACTGATTTCTCGTTTCTTCGTGGTTGAAATTGGAAATGAAAATATGTACACTATTTAGGTATCAAGAAAGCCGTAAAACTTCAGAGATATTAGGAGACTAGGGCTTGTGGAGCATATAACTTACGTAATTATGTTAAAGCTACCATGCACTTGCACTTGACGTACGTCGCCCCTGCGTTCATTAAGTAAGTACACGACCACGAAAAAGGCGCGTCTTCAATAGATGCTACAGATGATCCTTGCCTTGGGAAATTTAATGAGAAGTACTGAGAAGATTCTAAAAAGTTATGGCATATAACGCTATTAAATACATTTTAGATTTATGTTTTAACTTAGTAGATAACTTGGGAAGCAATATGTCATGAATAAAAATTTTGGATGTAACAGCAATGCCCATGTAGCGCTGTTAAAAGTTTCCTTTGCCCCTTACTTAGGTGATATCTAGTGATTAAGGGCAAAGCACATCACATAATATACTAATTGTCTACGTATAGACTTCCTAGCTGGAAACCGGACCAAAGCGACTAGTCAGTACACTCGAATCGCCACACAAGACAGATGAAATATCCTACCCAACTTAAGGAGAGCAGGTTACAAGAAGCATGCAGTTGCAAAGTAGATAATTGAGGTTTTTACACGTGAGCAGCTCTGCGGCTGCATTGTAGACGTGATGGATTTTCGATTGAGGGGATGGCGAGTCGCGATATCCAAGATGATTTGTAGGAAAGCAGAATGGAGAGGTCGTATAGGCAAACGTGCAACCGAAACCAAATCAGGCTGTCATCATTATTGTTGTGGATGCAGTATCGTGGAGTAAGTACTCATTTCTGCAACTAGAGGAAATGACTGGTGGCTTCTCTGACCTGTAACGCTATGAAACATATCCCTTTCTTTCTTTACTTGGGTTTGGAGGCTTGAGATTATGATAAATGTGAGTTGGTATTAAACAATTATTCCAAAGGCTTATAAGGCCAAACAGATTTGCTTTTAGAAAGCTCTGGAGATTACGATGATTATACAAGACACCCATGAAATGTTACCTGAGCACAAGCATTGAGTCGGTTTCAACAAAAGCACTCGAGAGGGGTATCTTTGCTGCCAGCAAGAGTGAGTAGTGTGTGCTTTCGGTGAGTGACAGTGGCCCCTGAGGGCAGTCAGCCCCGAAGTACCCCTAAGAGGAGAGCAGTAGTAACACACAAACTTCATCTTTTATTAATGAAAACAAGCAAGAGTGCGAAGTCTAACCGCATTTGAAATCTTCTGAGTACGTTGCTTTGGGGCTATAGACAACTTAGGCAGTGTCTTTTCAAGTTTGTATAAGTTCCAATCCATTTTTGCTGTCACTCCGAACAATCTAGATTCATTTACACTTCGCGCTCTTGTTGCTCCTTACCTAATCAACTGCCAATTTCTTGAGTGAGTGAAGTTCTCAGCATTGATCTATTTTGTGTTTAAGATACCTAAAACGCCACATACACCATTCGCACTCACATTTATCGCCCTAGTCGATTATTCATGAAGACATTATGGCATATAAATTAAAATAGTTTTTTTCATCTAAGTAAAGAAGGAATGAAAGACTATTACTATAGGTGGGATGAGCATGGCTAGGTGCATCCGACATTATGAGCAAATGACGAGAGGCAGAATAGGTATCCTTAAAAAAGTGAAAAAGGTACAAGTGGATAACGTGACTTAGTTAAACTTTAGGTGTCGTTCTCGATGCTCTCTGTGACTACTTCTCTGCCTCGAAATCTAGACACTTTTGGCTGATAATGAGACACAAAAAATGACTTTTTATCAAAGTAAATTGATTTTTGAATATAAAGAAATGGGCAGATTTTAATGGGTTTTGTAGGACCAATTCATCTCTATCTAACTGTAAGCTGTATTGTAGTAATTCATTCTCTATTCCCTATCTGTGACTGGGTAACAGTCTTTAGTAAGTAGAACTTGCATGCCAATCGAATTTGGCTGAAATTTTTAGCCAGAGTAACACCCTAGAATTGCATCCTACCGCCACCGCTCCTTTCATATAAGTGCAATTTTGAACAATTTCTTACTGCCTATCTAGATTGGTACCGTCAATCACATTTAAAGGAACCATCGAAAACTTAAATCAGGGTCAAGATCCAATGCTTTTTTGCTCGACTATGCTGTCACGCTGTGAACTCTTCCGATACGTTTAAATCTAGTCCCATTGTGATCGTTGACCATCAATCAAAACTCGTGATTCGAGTAGTTAAGTGCAGATGACAAGGTATGCAGTCATATCAGGAACATTACGCTAGAATTAAGTTGGCTTAAGTTAGTCAATTTCCTTGAGACCAAAATTTTAAACTATGAATCTCTTACCGATGGATTCAGTTCATGTATTCGCAGGGATACTTGGAACCTACATCCGCATGATCAAGAGTATCATGACCAACAGTGCCACAAGTACTTAAAATTTACTCAGTTGAATGCATCAAAAACGTAGCAAAAATATGACAGTTTCCTTTATTTATACCAGATGAAAAAGTATTGAGGTAGCCTGTTGATGCACTCGTGACTGACGACGATATGCAGCGTATTTTTAACAAAACAAAAACAGTGCAAAGGTAACTCGGATAGATAAGAATATCATAGCATGTTTGCAACAAAAACTTTTTATCAAGTCTAATGCTGTTTTTGCAAATATGTGTTCTGGATTATTACCATAACTTGGACACGTCGACAACTGCATACTAGCCTAAAAAACCAGCCAAATACCTATGACGAAAAGTACACATCATGTAAAATGTATCTGATTTTATTAACGTATTTGTAATTAGCCGGCAGACATTCTATGCTGATTGAAGCAATATTTCCATGCCAAAAACCAAATATTTGTTGACTTCATGACTGTATCCTAAAATAGTCTCAACGGAATCCAAACAAATTTAATTTTATGGACTTGGAAGACGCGTTTTAAAAACATAAGTTGAACAAGAGCCTCCTACTAACAAATTTTGAGAATGTGGCTGCGGCGTAAAGGTCATCACGAAAGTCAAGGTCACTGCAGAAGATTTACCAAGAAATAAGGTGATTTAAGGCTAATTCTAGTGCACAAAGGAATAATTGGTTAAATTAGACTATGATCTTGCAATCCTAGAAAAATATTTGTCTCCTTATCCCACTATTTGCGATTGCAAAAACAACTAGATAAATAGATTGTAACAGCTGAAAAATTAGCATACATTTTGCCAAATTAATATAGATTAGGAACAGTCAGAGATGTCTTATCAAAAACTTCGCCTAAAACTTGATTTGTATTAATAAAATATAAAATGATGGCCTTTAAAAATCGTTTCACTTACGTAATCACTAAAGATGACGTGGCGCGCCCCGTCTTTTCAGAAGACGTAAGAACTCACAATGGTGCAGCAGCGACTATAATATTGTCTGAAGGGTTTAGAGGCTATTGGCATAGTTCTGGGTGGTCATTTCGCCTAGCAGAAATGCAGCCTGCGAAGATCCGAGTGCTCGCGTGGAATAACTCAGAGCTAAACAAACAATTAAGGCATCACTAGTGAGTGTATTTTATGGTGACGTAAGAAGTTGATACGGATAGAGTGGATGATTTAAGTGAACTAAAGTGCTTAGACTCATTACTAGAAATGGACGGTGAATAGCTTTTGTTTACTATGTGTTTATTAGGTCATGCGAATTCCTTAAAAGCATCAATTGAATTCCTTTGAAGTGAAATTGCCTTCGCCATCACTGATGGAGGAGCAGTAGTTTAAATTCTGAATAATCTGTGTGCATTTAGCAATATGAAGCAAATAATTGATAAGTTTTTATATAAGCCACTTAAGTGTATGAAACAGTTCATAAATATCAAATATGTGGCTTAACATGGAAGGCTAGAAATGAGGCCGATTATAGAGAGATTTTAAAAAATTGCCAGCAGACAAAGACGTGTTAATATTGAAAGGCAAAATACAAAGACGCAAAACCAAGAATAAGAGCACGCGAACTATTTGTGGCCGTAAAGTATCTATCATTTGATAGGCATGTGAAAGTAGCGTGACTGAAAAAACACGAAACTCAAAAGTATAAAAAGCGTTTGAAATGAATTAAACTGCTTTTCTATAGTATTTGAAAGGATGTCGAATCAGGCGTTAAGTGATAATGCAGCGCAAGTCGCAGAAGGTGGTGCAAAAAGTGGATTTGAAGTCATAGCAAAACGAATAATAATGAATAGATTAAAATGTCTTTGGAAATATATGGAGGAAGAAAAAGATGATGGAGTGGAAGAGAAGGAGATGGAAGAAGAAGAAGAAGAGGAAGGGGTAGGTGAAGAGGGAGATACGTCAGAGGATGAGCAAGAAGAGGGCGGAAACGGGGGAGATGGACAAGAGGAGAAGATGGAGGAGATTTTGGAGATACAGATAGAGGAAGAGGACGAGAATGAGGACAGTGAAGATGAAGACGAGGAGAGGA
>NW_020170543.1:126152-132541 GCF_000524195.1 Echinococcus granulosus | reverse complement strand
ATGAGAGCAGTGAAGATGAAGACGAGGAGGAGGAGGAGGAAGAAGAGGACGAGAATGAGAGCAGTGAAGATGAAGACGAGGAGGAGAAGGAGGAAGAGGACGAGAATGAGGACAGTGAAGATGAAGAAGAGGGACAGAAAGATGATGATATAGAAGAAGAAGAAGAAGAGGAAGGGGAGGAAGAAGAAGAAGGAGTAGAGATAGGAGTGGAGGAAGTTTTGGATATAGAGCTAGAGGAAGAGGAGGAGGATGGTCAAGAGGGCGAAGGGGAGGAAGATGAAGGTGAGAAAGTGGGGCAAGAGGATGAAGGCCAGCTAACAGTAGGCGTGTACTGATCCAAATGAGTCAAACCCTTCAGGTAAAGATTCCCAAAACTTATTTTTAAATTCATGGCTATATTGCCGGTTAGAAAGGAATTAGATAATCCGGTTTTAATAGAGACTTCGAAGATAGATGCCAGTAACAATTCCAGTGATGTCGAGAGTGAGGCTGTTTTAGTTGTTAGTCGCCTTAGTCAAGCGCTAAAGTGTTCGAGTCTTCATTCGAAGTGATTTATTTGGCCTTCAATTTACTTGATATTACTGTGGTTAAATAACTGTATTCTTAATGGTAAAATCCACTTTTTGATCACTTCTTCACGATTTTTAATAAAAGTTGACTCAAGTCTGTCAATACTCTGTCATTTCACCACTCTTTCACCTTGGTGTTAAAAGCCCACTCCACCTAGCTCCTCGTTTAACTGAATCCGTAATTAGGACACATTCCAGAATCTGGTCCTTCAGACTAAGTCGGCTCATCGTTGAATTTGATCTGTGCCAAGACTAAGAGCAGCAATGCCTTTATTCCAGGTTATAATAGTCTCCACACTATGGTTTGATGTACGCATCTAAATATTACACTGTAATATAATGACATGCCTTAATTTACAGCTTTCAAGGCAACGGGGCATTGTCGGAGTACGTGGGTCCTTTGTTCCTTGTGGACAACAAAAAGCTGCTTTTGAAAATGTTATTAAATAATTTTATGGTTTTTTGATATGGGGGAATCAACTTTTATGGCTAGAAGGGGCACAAGATCGGGGATGAAGCACTCTAAAATAGAAACAGATTGAATTGGAAGACCCCGGCATTCATATGTCGCATCCGAATTACTCTTTAAGACGTAAGAGCTCATATTAAGCCTTTCAACATGGTTAAGGGGGAATGAAGTACAAGATAATTAGGTCTATTTGCAGGAAACTAGAATCCTTCCCTATAAAAGTACCAAAAACTTTGCTGAAACTTATGGAAGGGGTACTAAAAGTGATTCAGGTCCAAATAAATGCTTAGCATAGGATTGGAAGATGTAGATATATCTTAATTTAATCCTTAGGCCTTTGCATGCTTCATAAAAAACTTGTGCAATGAATGTAAAATACTACTAGCTCCTCTTCAAGTCCTCCATTCATCGTAACGTTTCCATAGGAACTGGTGGTGTTTAGTCTACTGTGATGTAATTCAGTACTATATACCTGTTTTCTGTTGGAGAGAAACAGTTTAGGAGCCTCATTTGACAGCAGACCATTTGCAAATTCGACAAGAAGGTTTCTACGGCTATCCAATTTGTAATACAAAATTTACACACAGTTATTTGGTAACCGTACGCATTGTAGGGGACATGACACCTTGAGATCATTGAGAACTGAGTATAGGGAGTCGTTGTATTCCACCTACCTAGAAGCGTAAGCCATTTTTCTCTACATAACTGTGACACCCCATCAATCTGGAGGTTATGTAAGTTCGATTACAAACAAATAGTATTTATTACAGTTGTGGGGCGGTAATGACGCACATCCAAAAGTTTCCGTAGGGCTTGATGTAGCGCCCGATTTCCTCCTGAAGACGAAAGAAGTTGCAACACTTAGACAGAATAATTATTGCTAACGTACAGAAGGGATAAGGGGTAACTAGTAAGACTCGGAGGTTAAACCTCCTAGCGGGACCACAAGAGTAGTAGGCACTATAAGGGGAACACCCGCGAGCTAACCGTTTCAATCATCGAATTTGCGTACAACTTGACTGCAGCCTCGTTAATCCCTCTTGGTAATTCCACTGGGTCTGGAGAGAGAGAAGGGGAAATATGCTGACCTACCCGTATGCCCATCGGTAGTCATAGCAACACTGACCTAAAAGCAGAGTCATATAACAAAAGTGAAGGTTTAACATGGTTCCGTGAAGATAAGCTTTCACATGTGTCCTTTCTTGGCACATTTGTTCCCACTTCATTACTACTCTGCCTTATCTATCTGGGCTCAGTGGAGGAGGTACCGCGTGTTCTCTTTATTGACATCGTCAAATACAAGAACAGTAGAAAGCCCCGCAACGGACTTCTCCAGATGGGTCATGGCTAGTGTCGCTTCAGTCGTTGATAGCTTTCCTGCACCGATGGGGCTGGGGTATTTGGAGAAGGTAGTCATTTTCAAGCCTTCAGCTAGGGGTTATCACAGATTTCCCTTTCCACAGCATATGCACTTCCTCTCCCCTGCTAAGGTTCATCACCGAGCAGTGGAAATTTTGATCTTTGTGTTTTAAGATAGGGTTCGCTTTCTGCTACCACCATTGTAGCTCTCCGAGACTTCCTTGCCGACGAGTGAAAACAAGGCAATGACAGTACTGTGGCATTGGAACCCCATTAACCTGATGTCTGGGCCTTGTTAATAATGGAGATTAACGGAAAGAGACGAAGATAAGTGAAATTCATTAATGAAGCAGCATTTTACTTATCTGTAATTTGCCATCAGGGTAGAAACAACCTTCAAGCTATTTTATAAAGACGTGTATGTATTGCCACTCTGGTGCGACACGCATTAATAGGAGCAACTTAATTGTGTCACTTTGCCAAAACTGTTTAATTACTGTCACTACAAAGGGCTGTGATACTCTCAAGGTGCAATATGCATTCAAAAATACCTGGTGGGAAAATTTTGTAAGTTTTTGATGTGGCTTACTCACTTGCTGCCACTTGATGGGACGTCAAAAGTCCATACGACTGATCAAAAAGGATCGCTTGAGACTATAAGATCCAACGGGTATTTGTATCTTAGGTGCCTCCTCAAGGTTTTTATGTGATTTTAAAAGGTATCCATGGGAATTCGGTTTTTGGTACATGTTAGAAAATATAATAAATTCGGTCTTGGCTTATAAAGTTTGATCAGTAAAGCGGATCCCATTTGCTAACGGGCCAGGAATGGGCTCCGCCATTGCTCTTGAGCTGGGCGGTCTGACCCTTGGGCCATGTCGGTAGCCCTAAGTTCTACTGCAGGTCAGCAACACATGCTCTTCCCCAAGTATAAGTCTTCTTTCGTCTTCAGAGAAGTCTCGGGGCGCTACATAAGCGACGGACCATCTCACGATTTTTGCCTTCTCGAAAAACCAATTTTGTTTTCATATTCTACTAACTATTCTGACATTTTATCGGATGAATATTCTCTCAATATAAGGAAAATGGGTCGTTATTTGGCGTTGGAGCATGGCAAAATCAAAATTAACAGGTTATTTGCCTGACTAGAAGGCAACGCAGCGGTGTAGACGATCAAGCTACGTAGACTTGAGCGTCCGCGCGGTAAAACACACAGCCTTATCAAATACCAAACTGCTACAGATGCTGGCCCGGATAAATTTTTTACAATCGAATTACATTTGGTTCTCTCTGGTCGATCAAAATTACTTGGTTAAATTGCAATTGTTTAAGATATTTTTGAATTGATAACTGGCACATTGGGGGCGTCTATTTTAAGATTTGCCATACGAAAAGACGCTCAGAATCACCTTTATAATACTAGTTGACGCACTCACTTACCTCTGTGTGCCTAAAGTATGAAGAAGTAAAAGTCAGAATCACGTGCTTGTGGCGATTTCTTTCGTTTCACTACCTAAAACCATATGATGAATTACTTTCTACGAAAAGGAGATATTGTTTAAATGATTGGTGGATCTTACAATCTTCAGAGGTTCTATGTATTTTTCACCAACCAGAGTCTCAATTTTTTTGTTTCGTGTGATTACAACTGTAAATCACTGAGTACATTTAAGTAGTGCCTTCGATACACCATCTCGATTATCAATTTCAGTTATACAAAACATATGGAAAAAAGGCGTCACGCTTACCATTTTTTGAATTCTGATAGTGGTGTATGTCAATGTAATCAGACACACAAGTGTAACAGAGCTTTGTTAATTTAAATCCTTAGCTATTGTAAGCATATCACAACTAGTGTCAACAAAGTAATCTCTCAAAATGAAGGCTGCTGTAAATTTCAAAGGAGAGGGTTTGAAAACAAATGCGCATAAATCACTGTAATTACCTCTACATCGCAGTCCTTTATCAGTAATGAGACCCTTTTTTATTATTTTTTAATCAAATCAGTAATAGTCTCCTGACACCTCGGTATTTCATTAGTTCCTGTTACTGATGACACTAGTCATTTAATCTATTGTAAAGATTAGCGTTGTGGTCCCTCCATTCGCATTGTGCTTGCCAAAATGATAACAAAGCCTTTTTCTCAGCCCATAATCTTTCTCATCTAGTCTGATAGGATCATTGGAATACGCGGTAAGAGTCTCAAGGACACTATTACTCACACTATAAATACCAGCGAATATTAAATAATACGGAAGTCACTTGTTAAAGATGGGCTAGTTAAGCTGCTCTTTTATTTAATCAAATGAGTGAGCAATTTGTACAGCTTTGTACGAAAACAGCCAGTGACAAGCGTTTACCCATTAATGACACCAATGAACGCCCCATTTTATGCACTCACTGTCAAAGTTCGAAAGAATGGACCAAACATTGTTTTGCTTATTTTGATATTTGAGCTATGAGGCTCCTTGAGGCTCATTACTAGCCTATTTGCCCAGGTGACCTGTTCACCTACACAAGCTCCTCAGCTTCCGCAATTTCGGTTATTGCCTTGTCATTATGCCATCTGACTCACCCCAAAGGCTTCCCAACCCCTCTGCACTTTAGGGTTTAATATGCCTCACGCTGCCGCCTACCATTATTCCTTCAAAGATGGCAATAGATGATGAAGTGTTTGGAATGATGAAGCCCACCTTGGTGGTACGAGTGGGAACTGTTAAATCTCATCAAAGCTCACCCATTTAGAAGTGTATTATTACCGCTCTTTGTGGGAATTAATACCTATTTTATCTAAGTGAAACAACAGTTTCGGAATGCCGGTTGCATCCCGGCAATATTGCTTGTGTGAATAATGTTGCATTAAAACACCATCCCGTTTAGAGCATCGGACTGCATACCAAGCCACAAAGCCGAATCGCTTAAGAGAGTGGAATTCGTTGTGGGGGAGGGCTATGGAGGCTATTGTCAGCGTGGTTACCATTGTCACCCACAGGATCTTCACAAAAACAAAAAAAAAACCTGCACTCAAGAATTTGCCATGCTATTCTGCAGAAAGCTCAACCGTAAGCGCAGAAAACTAGCCCACCGCTACCTCAGCCGGTCGCATAACAAAAAAACGTGATTTAGTTTATTTCAAGACGGTTCACACCACCTTATTTCTAAGCCTGGTCAATTAAAATATTAACGAGACTGCGTGGGAGGTTGCTTTCATGCCAGCCCACTCGTAAAACGACCCAGATCTGCGTGGTGATTATAGGCATCACGTGTCGTCAAATGGCGAATTCTACCGATTGAAATATTCACATTCAAGTGCAGACGATGCATTCCAAGTTTGAATTACTCGGTAGAGCCAATCAAAAAGGTTGTCAGCCAATTTAACGACCAGTAAACAAGTAAAAAATTGTGCAGCATTCAAGTAACAACAATATCCGATGAAAGTACGTCCGAGTACAGCAAAATGAAGAGAAGTAGTTCTAGGTAATATGGGGGAAAGTAAGTTAGTTATCTTTACGCAGATTATTAAACCGGGCAGAAAGAGCGTCGAAGTCATCGTCATCGTTTGTGGGAGGTAGTGTAGAACCGCCTCCTTTGCTCTCCTTATTCATCTGATCATCACTATTGGGCTTCTTATCAAACGGAATGTCGGGGTGGGAATAAGGGGGTGGTGACTCTAGATCAACATTTAGAAAAAAAGAATAAAGTCCAAAATTTGCAGCATTTTAAAATCGGTTTACGAGCAACAACTAAAACCCATAACTAAACAATTAACGAGAAAAGTGGCAGTGGTTCTGCATCCTCAATTGTCAACGTACAAGTAAAATGACCATCGATTTAAAATTTGTAGCACATGAGAAAGAATTAAAAAATCAACAAATGCTTTATTTTGAAGGCGAGCCAGGGACACTAAGAAAAATCGACAAGTTATGAGCGATCTAATACACGTCTGCTTTATAAGACATATCGTGTAAAACGAATAAATAACCAATATTCGT
>NW_020170543.1:121750-126052 GCF_000524195.1 Echinococcus granulosus | reverse complement strand
ACCACTATCGGGTGGAAGCGAAGGTAAGGCAGCGTTCAGGTTCGCCTTTGACTCATCTGTTGGATAGGGAACACCACCACCACCTGCTGCCGCAATGTTGCTGGGCTGCAGCATATCCTGCGACATCAACTGATAGGATGGAAGCTCAGGCGCATCACCCAGATCGATCAACTGCGCGTTGTTCAGTAGGTTCATGTCGGGTGTGAACTCCACCTCATAACTGCGTGCAATCTCAACCTAACAAATCAATCACTCCAAATATTGACTGTACCAAATAGGCCTCACACAGGTTAGCTGGAGGTGCTTTCACATTCAGCTTGTGCATAACTTTCGGGTTGACGCTGTGGTTGGCGTTAGTCGAGCAAACTTGAGCAAACTCACGACCATACTTAATCGCAAATTGAGTTTTGAGCACTTCCAGCTCTTGACAATCATACGACAAACGTGGAGCCACCCATATAATTGTGGCTATGGCTTCCTTCAGACCTGGATCGCACTCTCTATAATTCCAATAAATCTCCATGTCGCAGTAAACACTTACACTGTAGAGGTAATCAGACCAAGTCGTGTTACGAGCAACTCGCAATAGAGCTCAATGATTTCCAGAACTTCCAGCAAATAATCTTCACGGACGATCTGTTCCACACGAATGCGAGCTCGGTCTATTTTCTTCGCTTTCAAGTACTCCGCCAGTTCTCTTCGGGCACGGACATTCAGCTCGTTCTTCTTTTGGTACAGATTCTTCAGTCGAACAGAACAAATGCGCAAATTTGTTTTCAACTTGTTGGGATCGAACTTCGGCGCAAACATCTCAGACGGAGGAACACCAGGCAAATCACAACCGGAAAACGCGGCTCGATGTTGACTCATTCAAACAAAGCAGCCTTGATTCCACTGTTTTAGAGAAGCCAAATACACGACATAGAAGTAGATTTGTAGAGGATAAGCATTTCACATGCACTTTGTCACGGCACAATTGATTTTAGCTTTGAACCACACATAATTCGGTCAAAAATCAGCTTTGATTCTACCCCCTTTACAGTATTTACTGATAGCGTTCACTTCGACACACTCATTTGCAATGAAAGATGCAGATTGGGTCTTAAAGCACAGGAGTGCCTTCAAGTGAGTGCACAATACTTATTTGTCAGTGATATATCCTTATGGTGTTTCAATCGTGCCAATTGAACTTGACACCACATTTTAAATGCCTTATCAATCTTGGTCTCATAGCTTATTCTCGATTGTGTCCACACAACAGCTTACTAAGTCCTATTGATTTGGTACAGAAGTAGCGCGTAAATAATGTTTTGCTCCGAGTCTTCGCAGTCCATTCTTGATTGTGTTCGTGCTTTAACTCAGTGCTTCCAAATGAGGTACTTTGATGTGGAGCGAGACTCATCGGTCTCCGTTTCCCTGTTCCTGGCATTCTTTGACATGCCAGGTTGATTCGTTTTGGACATATTTATGAAAGCTGAAAAGATGGAGAGGGAAAATACAACGTTTAAGAAGGAGGGGAACCGCAGTCGCTAGGTACGGGAGAGGACGATTCGGTCACGAGATTCGAATTGCCTGATTGCCTCCGCCCTGAACGGTACATTAAATCAACATAAGTGTTGCATTAAGGGTAGTGCGTAAATGCTGTGGTGACCCGAGGCTTAGCAGTCGGTGTACGATGTCACAATAGTGTGGCAGAAGTGGTATTGCTTCCATACAGAGGGGCTGCTGAGAGACTACTGGCACGGTCCTGAGGCCGTACCGTCAAGCGAATGCGCAGTCTACGAGGATCAACTGCATAGTTGAACAGACGATGGAGTGATTAAAATGGCAACACAGGACTCCTTTGTGAAGCTCTTACCGTGCAAATGCTTTTTGTCTGTGGAGATTTGTCAGCGTTATTTCTCCCTTGTTTGTCAGATCTCTCTCTCCCTGCGCACCTCTATGGTCATCATATTTCTGTAAAGATACTATGATTTACTCTTCCACAAATATTTTGATAATAACGAAAGATGTTGCGGGCGGTTACCACGCTACATTGTAAGGGGAAGTGCGCGATTAACTCTGTATCGCCCTTTTAATGTCCGTCTACTGGTCTGTTTCCAAATTCCGAATTGGGGTTGCGTGACTCATTGACTCGTTAATAATGTGCTGTGGAAAGTGTTAGCGCCCCTCTGCCTGGGTCTTGCGGTGATGACAAGTTACCTCCCCTCACGCAGCCCCTGCAATCAGTCTCCTAGCCTTTGTGTGGGATGTTATTAGGGCTGCTTCAAAAGTTGCGTGTTTACAAAGGGCTTTGTGGTAAAAATTGCACACCACGGTGGTGGAACACACCACTGCCAATGATTGGGGCGGTTGATTGCTGCAAATGATAGCTTACTTTGGTGAGGATTCAACCTCCAGTCCATTTCTGCACCATTAGGCAAACAAACCGATATTTACCTTGAAAATTACTTAAGATTTTTATTTGGGAATCTTTTCTAACCTACTTTGAACAATGGGTATGCCCCGCAGTGGAAACTAGAACAGTTGTGTAATCGAATCCAGAGATAAACAAACCATCGGAGTACTAACATTAATATCGGAGGCCTCGGCGGTTTGGGACATTTGCGTGCCCATTGTTTACTAACTCGCAATTGTCTGTTTTCTAATTTACTATAGATGCAAAGCATTCAGGAGTCCAAATTGCAAATGATGAATGAAGACCATAAATCCTCAACGAGTTGGACTCCATCCCGGCTAATACCACTTATGCCCTGATCTATAATGTCCTTGAGATGACGATCCTATGTGATGGTACTATCAGGTATTCCAGAAAAATGAGTTAACTTTTCTCGACAGGGACAGGTGTAGAGAATGTAACAGCTGCTGTCTGGATGACAATGAAACTAAGCGGTGAATAAGTCGATAGGAAGCCGGTAGACGTTACTTCCGGCTTACAGCTTGCAAGACGCATTCACCTTCCCTTTACTCAGAAGTGTGTGGGCAGCGCTCAGATCAAGCGTTGCCATTTTCAACCACTATCTCGGTGGGTAACGGATGTCGGCTTAGGGGGCCTGTCCAAATGACCTTAACCAACTTGATGTCCATTAACCTGATTAAAGGTGGCTGCTAAGATCAACGGCCTATGTGTCAACCGCTAGGGCGTAACAGGATACAATTATCATCCACTCCTGGATGCGGTATCCCCACGCATGCATCGCTGTTTGTATGCGTGGTCCGCGCAACCCAAAGTCCCGTCCTGACTTGAACATCCTGCTTACGTTTCATTTCCCTCAGTTTTCTACCCCTAAATGAATACATAATGCTGATTTGGAATTTTGTAGCCATTGTGCAATAATAATAGGTATTTTTTACGAATAGTGGCTTGCTTTTTACGCTCTACCGATGGGGTTATCTCCAAGCCAGTGACACGGTAGGGCATGACAGTTGAAATCATGCCATGAAAAGCTTTTTGCACCCTCAAAACAGGCTCTCGTTACACTGTTGGACGGTTTTTGTCAGGGCTGGGTGAGCCGAAACAGCATTTCAACTGCCAGAATAGTCACCAGCTTCCGACTCCTGAGTGTCCTATTCACGTCACCTCAGCAGCGAGTGGAAGACGCATCCCTTACACTGGTCTCGAGGCACTTAGGATGAGTGACCAAGGAAGGGAAATACGTCAATTAGTCCCAATCTCCTTTTGTGCATTTCGTTGTTCAAACCGACTTAAAAGGATTGTCGGCAATACAAACAGCCTCATCTCCTCGCTTCCTTGGTAAACAATTTGGTAAAGCATACATTTGAGGCTATGCCAAAATCCGTGGTGTTTGGAATTCGTCCTAGTGCTCTATCTAAGGCTGTGATGCAGCACCCTAGGACTTCCATGCAGACGAAAGAAGACACAACAGTGGGGCAGAGAATGTACTGTTGGCATAAAGAAGGGATTGGAGCTACTGGCATGACTCGGAGGGCAGGCCACACAGTGCAGGAACAACGCCGAAACACCTGAGTAGCCTGCTACCGAATCCAAGTGTTGAAGAAGCAATGCACTTGGAACACCATCTCTGGCCTCATTTAAACGTCGTCACTGACGCTCCCCTTGGTCTACTTCTCGCATCGACCACCACAACGTAGTTGGTGTTGTAAGGAAACACCTACCAGTCAACGGCACCAGTCATTGAATTTGCCTGCATCTGAGGTGACACTCGACGGCAACCTCACTGATCCCTCTTGGCAATTCTACTGGATGTGGAGTTGTGTCCCGTTGAGTGGAAACTGGATTCGTGGAGAGGGGAAGGGGCTGGCCATCGCGCGTGTCCATCT
>NW_020170543.1:118390-121650 GCF_000524195.1 Echinococcus granulosus | reverse complement strand
CGAGATGCTCATGATTGTTCTGCCCTCCCTTTTCATAGACTGCGACTTTGTTGAATGTGTTTTGCAGCGTTTAGGCACTTTCCTTCTACCTACAGTGCTAGTAAAGGAGGTTTGGAGGCCACGCCGCCCAAAGGAGGTACAATGGCGAGGCTCCTAAGTGCCTCGTTACCGAATCCAAGAGTTAAACAAACTATCCAAGTAGAACATAGCCTTGCCCCTTTTTGAGTATCGTCCTCAGCACTCCCCTTGTTCAACCTCCCGTTTTGGCCACCGCAGTGTAGTCGGTGTTGTAAGAAAACACTTACCAGCCAACTGTGCCAGTCATCAAATTTGCTTGCAGATGAGGGGATACTTGACCACAATCCCACTGATCACTCTTGTCAATCCCACTGTATGTGGAATTTCGTCGTGTTTAGTAAGAACTCTGTTGGGGGGACGAGGTAGTGTGCTGACCATCACGCATGCCGACAGCTAGTCCTACGAACACTGGATTACAAGCAGAGTCACATAACAAAAAACGGGATTTAGAATAGCTCCGTGCAGGTAGGATTTCTCGTCAATTCCTCCTTGCCACCTTGCTCTCGCCTCGGTGCTGTCCAGCCGGTCAGTAGAGAAATGGAGGAGGTATCACATGTTCACCTTATTGGCATCTTAGTATTGGTACCGTAGACAGATCCGTAACAAAACTATTGCAGATGGTACTTGACTAGTGTTTATAGCATTCCTGCTGACCACGAGACTAGACTGGATGCCGAAGGTAGACGCCATTTTCAGCCCTCCGATTAGGGGTCGTCCCACATTCCCCCACATAGCACAAGCCCTTCTAACGTCCAGCTAAGTTTTACCACCCAACAGTAGAAATCGCTCCCCACCGCCACCAGTTTAGCTTTCTGAGTCCTTTGTGGGGCCGAAAGGAGACATAACACTCGGACAAAACATTCATTGCCGATATACAGAAGGGATTGAGGCTACTGGCACGGCTCGGAGGCCAGGCCACCCGAAGGAAGTACAGTGTTGGCGCCCCTGAATGGACCCCTTACCGCAGCCCGATCTCACATAAATCCACTGTTTTAATGCCTTCCTTGGTCTGGGATTTCTTTGCCAGGCATCACCTTTTCAGGACTGCCAAAGATCATATTGCTAAAGAATTGCGTTGCGACCACCGTAGGCAGATCAGCTTTAATCTCTTGAGAGCTCTCATTACCTTTGAGGTAATATTCCGATTAGGTGACCAGGATCACGCCTCCCGAGCACCGGTTTAAATGCTCATAGGATTACCGAGTGGTGAAAGCTGGAACCAGAACCTCCACGTCACCGCAATCGTCACAGCTATAGGAACTAGGGATGATAATGCGAGCTCACTATATTTTAGCAATCAGGAGGGTAATGAAGCGCCTAATTGTGCAGGCAGAATCACCATGACTGCACGGCTTTTCATGGCATACGAGTAAAAGTGGAAGTCTCTAGATTCTATTCGAACCCTCCATTACTTAGCAACACGCGTACACCCCAGACTTCATTGTTTTGGGCATCGCTAGAGTTTCATAGCCTTTCCACCCTGTCGTAGTCTAAAAAATAAGCTCACCTTCCCTCAACTGTGCAGACTCTATCGCACTTCAAAGACAGTAAAAAGCCGATCGAATCAAGTTGGCGGACAATCCTCTTTTTGCTTGTTGGAGTCGAATCACGAGTGGAAACTCAGGAAAAGAAGATACAATAAAAACATGCTGACTTTTGACAATCACCTCAATCTTGGATTGTACAATCCCACTGGAAAACAATGGAGGGAGCAGATATGAACATTGGGAATCTAAATCGACAGTTTGCCTCATTATAGTTCCAGCCTGGTGATTAATCCCAACTCGGAGAAAACCTCATTACATCAGAGACAGAATGGTGGATACAAAAAGTACTGGGGGGCAACGCCCAAAAGAAAAAGTCATTTTTAAAAGTGAGCTCTTCAGTCTCTATGGATTCAGTCGCCGTCATGGCGCCGTGGCGCTCCTTTAACACCCACTGCGCTTCAGTCTCTCAACGCGTCAACTCGAGGCGTTCCACATTTAACGTCAAAATCAATCAAATAGCTATCTCTTTTGCTACAAGCGCAGCCAAAGGACGTTATATTAGTTGCACTAGGCGAAAAATGATATCCAAAATGAATTCCAATAGTCCTTTGAGAGAATTAACATCCAAGATTCCAATGAGGATACCCTACTTAAAAACGGAATGGAACTATTGCCATCTCTTCAATCTATCATAAATGAGAAACTTGTGATTTCCATCCTTGAAAGTAGAAGATGGATTATGCAAACTCACGAAATTCGGGCTCGAAAATTTATTCACACTCCAACGGAATGTAGGAATGGTCCAGATCAAGCTACTTATTTGTCAAATCTGCGATACAAGTAGTATACAAGCCCTGAAGTTCAATTAATAAATATCGGTAGAACTTTTGGCACACAACACTTTCTCAAGTGTTTCTTTGTCAATGTTTTAGGTCACTAAGATCATAGGACATATCCTATCACACGATCTTATGCATACCTTCGAGGTAAATATGCAAACCTTCCTGACCGACAAATATCAGAATGTCCAATCTGCGTTGCGAGCCTACTTCAAGGTGGGTGATCCTTAAATCCAACCCATTTTTAATTCCGTAGTCATAAATGCACCTGTAGTATTGCACGCTACACCATTTTCAACATAAATAGCTGCTAAGCTAAGCATTTTTTAGGAAGTTGGAACGCTCACGTGTACTTATGCCTGACCTACTACGCGAGGCTCATTGAGACTCTGGAGGCAATGTAGTCACTATTAACCGATTTGCTTAACTCAGCATTTTTGGGATTATTATGATCTTGTGCTGGCATAACTATCCCTGCTGTTTTCATTATGTACTTCTGAGGTCAAAGGGACGCTTTCTTCTAGGCCATGTGGACGGTGGGGAATAAAAAAACAAACTACTAGTCTTTCAAAAAATTCTGAACTAGTAAAGGCGTAGGCTTATGTGCGGTTAAGATACTTCAAAGGAGAAGTAAATAACTCATTTTGTAAGGAGGAAGAGGGGGAAGGATTCGAAGTCAGCAACACAGGCTACCCGTAAGTTACTTTTACAGTGACTCTCAATTCCCTTATCCACATTGTGTGCTTTCAATTTACCTGCAGCACTGGTGTCTAGGTGCAGGACGGCGGGTAACTAGTCACACCACGCGATCACTTCGAGTAGCGACTTCCATGCAACAAATCTGTCTGCTTCCACT